>NC_042961.1:62727132-62843689 GCF_901001165.1 Salmo trutta
ATTGGCCAAGCGTCGTCCGGGTTTGACCGATGTAGGCCGTCATTGTAAACAAGAATTTGTTCTTAACTGACTTGCCTAGTTAAATACAGGTTACATAAAAATAAAATAATTCATAGTTTTGACGTCTTCATTATTATTCTACAATGTAGAAAATAGTACAAATAAAGAAAAACCCATGAATGAGTAGGTGAGTCCAAACTTCTGACTGGTACTGTACAAACTGTATACCCAGACTGTATTGCACTAGAAAAAGAATCGGGTGCCATTTTGGATCTTACTGTGCCAGTCTGCCAGTAGCGTCCCGTGCCCTGTCTCTCTCTATACTGTAGGCTCTCTCCACCTATAATAAAATACAACAATACAACTTTATTGTCCATATGTTACAGTGAACAACGATGGAGAGCACGTTGTGGGGTTAAGGGCCTTGCTCAAGGGGACAACGGTAGGGGATTGTAGTTAGGATGTGAACCCTTAAATCTCCTTAGCCCGCCCGGGTTACCCACCTCTCTGAACTGTTGTTTGATCATGTCCAGACTGGACACAGCTTCAGCCTGACTAGACTTCTCCACCTGTAGAGCTGCCTCCAGGTCACGGATACGCAGCTGGGGGAAAGAGAGGGGAGAGAGAGGAAGAGAGAGGAAGAGAGAGAGAGAGAGATAAATAAATAAATAAATAAATAAAATAGATAGTTTATTGTCCATTTGTTTAGAAGGGAAATTGGTCTTCTGCCTTCTTCCAAACCCCAGTGAAACACATTGAGAGGCCCAGGGTCAGGCACGGTGCACCTGGATGGAGAGCTCTTGTTGGTGTTAAGCTCTTTGATCAAGAGCACAACGGCAGTGGAGGGTGGTAATAATCTGAAAACAGCAGCCGGTTCAGTCCCTACTGTTTTAGTCACCCAACATCTGGGTCTAGTGCCCACGATACGTTACACAAAATACACATTTAAGAGGTGTGTGTGTTACCTGTATGATCTCAGAGTTGAATTTAGACTCCAGGTGAGCAGCTCTCTCAGACTCTATGTTGGTTTCTAGAGTCTTGACTCTCTGTAGGGCGGTCTGAGGAAAACACAAACACACTCTATTTGAAATCTCTCAGACTCTATGTTGGTTTCTAGAGTTGACTAAAGGATGGTTCTATGTTGGTTTCTAGAGTGTTGACTGTGTAGGGTGGTTCTATGTTGGTTTCTAGAGTATTGACTCTAGGATGGTTCTATGTTGGTTTCTAGAGTGTTGACTCTAGGATGGTTCTATGTTGGTTTCTAGAGTGTTGACTCTCTGTAGGGTGGTTCTATGTTGGTTTCTAGACTATTGACTCTAGGATGGTTCTATGTTGGTTTCTAGAGTGTTGACTCTAGGATGGTTCTATGTTGGTTTCTAGAGTGTTGACTCTCTGTAGGGTGGTTCTATGTTGGTTTCTAGAGTATTGACTCTCTGTAGGGTGGTTCTATGTTGGTTTCTAGAGTATTGACTCTCTGTAGGATGGTTCTATGTTGGTTTCTAGAGTATTGATTCTCTGTAGGATGGTTCTATGTTGGTTTCTAGAGTGTTGACTCTCTGTAGGATGGTTCTATGTTGGTTTCTAGAGTGTTGACTCTCTGTAGGATGGTTCTATGTTGGTTTCTAGAGTATTGACTCTCTGTAGGATGGTTCTATGTTGGTTTCTAGAGTGTTGACTCTAGGATTGTTCTATGTTGGTTTCTAGAGTATTGACTCTCTGTAGGATGGTTCTATGTTGGTTTCTAGAGTGTTGACTCTCTGTAGGATGGTTCCATGTTGGTTTCTAGAGTGTTGACTCTAGGATTGTTCTATGTTGGTTTCTAGACTATTGACTCTAGGATTGTTCTATGTTGGTTTCTAGAGTATTGACTCTCTGTAGGGTGGTTCTATGTTGGTTTCTAGAGTATTGACTCTCTGTAGGATGGTTCTATGTTGGTTTCTAGAGTGTTGACTCTAGGATGGTTCTATGTTGGTTTCTAGAGTGTTGACTCTCTGTAGGATGGTTCCATGTTGGTTTCTAGAGTGTTGACTCTCTGTAGGATGGTTCTATGTTGGTTTCTAGAGTATTGACTCTCGGTAGGATGGTTCTATGTTGGTTTCTAGAGTGTTGACTCTCTGTAGGATGGTTCTATGATGGTTTCTAGAGTATTGACTCTCTGTAGGATGGTTCTATGTTGGTTTCTAGAGTATTGACTCTCTGTAGGGTGGTTCTATGTTGGTTTCTAGAGTGTTGACTCTAGGATTGTTCTATGTTGGTTTCTAGAGTATTGACTCTAGGATTGTTCTATGTTGGTTTCTAGAGTGTTGACTCTCTGTAGGATGGTTCTATGTTGGTTTCTAGAGTATTGACTCTCTGTAGGATGGTTCTATGTTGGTTTCTAGAGTGTTGACTCTAGGATTGTTCTATGTTGGTTTCTAGAGTATTGACTCTCTGTAGGGTGGTTCTATGTTGGTTTCTAGAGTATTGCCTCTCTGTAGGATGGTTCTGTTGGTTTCTAGAGTATAGACTCTAGGATGGTTCTATGTTGGTTTCTAGAGTGTTGACTCTCTGTAGGATGGTTCTATGTTGGTTTCTAGAGTATTGACTCTCTGTAGGATGGTTCTATGTTGGTTTCTAGAGTATTGACTCTCTGTAGGGTGGTTCTATGTTGGTTTCTAGAGTGTTGACTCTCTGTAGGGTGGTTCTATGTTGGTTTCTAGAGTGTTGACTCTAGGATGGTTCTATGTTGGTTTCTAGAGTGTTGACTCTCTGTAGGATGGTTCTATGTTGGTTTCTAGAGTGTTGACTCTCTGTAGGATGGTTCTATGTTGGTTTCTAGAGTATTGACTCTGTAGGGTGGTTCTATGTTGGTTTCTAGAGTATTGACTCTCTGTAGGATGGTTCTATGTTGGTTTCTAGAGTGTTGACTCTCTGTAGGGTGGTTCTATGTTGGTTTCTAGAGTATTGACTCTCTGTAGGGTGGTTCTATGTTGGTTTCTAGAGTATTGACTCTAGGATGGTTCTATGTTGGTTTCTAGAGTATTGACTCTCTGTAGGATGGTTCTATGTTGGTTTCTAGAGTATTGACTCTCTGTAGGATGGTTCTATGTTGGTTTCTAGAGTATTGACTCTAGGATGGTTCTATGTTGGTTTCTAGAGTGTTGACTCTCTGTAGGGTGGTTCTATGTTGGTTTCTAGAGTATTGACTCTCTGTAGGGTGGTTCTATGTTGGTTTCTAGAGTATTGACTCTAGGATGGTTCTATGTTGGTTTCTAGAGTATTGACTCTCTGTAGGATGGTTCTATGTTGGTTTCTAGAGTGTTGACTCTCTGTAGGATGGTTCCATGTTGGTTTCTCCCTGCCTCCCCTCACCTCTAGTTCTTTCTTCATTCTCTCCTCTCTCTCTGTGATGTAGCCCAGTTCGCTGGTCTGACGTCGTAGTGTCTCCCCGTCTCTCTCCCTCTCTCTCTGCACCTCCCCCATCCTCCTCTTCAGCTCCTGCAGAGTCTCCTCCTGTTCCTGGGGGAGAGGGAGGGAGAGGTGAGGGGAGGAAGAAGTGAGAGAGAGGGGGAAGTGACAGAGGGGGTGAAGGAGGGGGTTAACAAAGGGTTAATATTCAACAACAAACAAACAAACAAAAAATTCTCATTGTGACTGTTTTGATCTAAGCCCACCAAATGAATGTATTTTCCTGTGAGTGTTCTGTGTGACTTCTAAATGCCCATTAGAGTTCAGTGCTGCTGCATCTAACACTGAACTACCAGGAGTCGTCAGTGACCTGTAACAAATGTATGTGTCATGTATGTTTTTAATAATTCCGTTACGGTGACGCGATACTCGCAAACTTTCGCTTAAACCAACACTTTTCATGAAAACATATTTAAAAACAGAAGTCTAACGGCACATTGTGATAAACTAACTACATCACGCGTTTAAACTGACTGGTCAACACACATAACAACAACGAGAGCAGAGGTCCTGGTGATCGTTGCAGTTTGTGGCGTGGGTTCAATTCTCACATTATCCCCCCCCCCACCAATATAAAATGTAGAATTACATGTATTGTGTTGGTGTGTTGAGAAGGGAAGTGCAGTTCATGTCTACTTCTTCACATAATGGTTTATTATTCCTGTGAAAACACATCGACGGGAAACGGATCGGTCAAAACTTGGAATTTGGTCACATAAGCAAAACGTACCTTTTGAAATGTTGCGTAAAGCTAGTAGGAGTAGGCCTAGTGAAGGATATAACCTGCAATATAACCTGGCCTAGTGAAGGATAGAACCTGGCCTAGTGAAGGATATAACCTGCAATATAACCTGGCCTAGTGAAGGATATAACCTGCAATATAACCTGGCCTAGTGAAGGATAGATCCTGGCCTAGTGAAGGATATAACCTGGCCTAGTGAAGGATATAACCTGGCCTAGTGAAGGATATAACCTGGCCTAGTAAAGGATATAACCTGGCCTAGTGAAGGATTATAACCTGGCCTAGAGAAGGATGTAACCTGGCCTAGTGAAGGATATAACCTGGCCTAGTGAAGGATTATAACCTGGCCTAGTGAAGGATGTAACCTGGCCTAGTGAAGGATATAACCTGGCCTAGTGAAGGATATAACCTGGCCTAGTGAAGGATAGATCCTGGCCTAGTGAAGGATATAACCTGGCCTAGTGCAGGATATAACCTGGCCTAGTGAAGGATATAACCTGGCCTAGTGAAGGATAGATCCTGGCCTAGTGAAGGATATAACCTGGCCTAGTGAAGGATATAACCTGGCCTAGTGAAGGATAGATCCTGGCCTAGTGCAGGATATAACCTGGCCTAGTGAAGGATTTAACCTGGCCTAGTGAAGGATATAACCTGGCCTAGTGAAGGATATAACCTGGCCTAGTGAAGGATAGATCCTGGCCTAGTGCAGGATATAACCTGGCCTAGTGAAGGATTTAACCTGGCCTAGTGAAGGATATAACCTGGCCTAGTGAAGGATATAACCTGGCCTAGTGAAGGATGTAACCTGGCCTAGTGAAGGATATAACCTGGCCTAGTGAAGGATAGATCCTGGCCTAGTGAAGGATATAACCTGGCCTAGTGAAGGATATAACCTGGCCTAGTGAAGGATATAACCTGGCCTAGTGAAGGATATAACCTGCAACATAACCTGCAACCAAACCTGGCCTAGTCAAGGATGCAACATAACCTGCAACATAACCTGTCCACTTCACTGCATGTTACAGACCAAGGATAACAAGGTAACCTGTCCACTTCACTGCATGTTACAGACCAAAGAAAACAAGGTGTGTGTGTGTGTTAACTGCAGCAGGGTGTGTGTGTTACCTACCTGTTTGTGTGTGTGTGTGGTGTGTGTGTGTGTATGTGTGTGTGTGTGTGTGTGTGTGTGTGTGTGTGTGTGTGTGTGTGTGTGTGTGTGTGTGTGTGTGTGTGTGTGTGTTACCTGCAGCAGGGTGTGTAGGTGTTTGTTCTCAGCGGTGAGCTGATCATTCTCTGTGTTAGCGCTCAGCACCAGTGCGTCCCGCTCCTCCACTTCCTGTTGCAATGCATGCTGGTCCTCTTCCCGGGCCATCCGGGTGATTTCCAGAGCCTTCTGAAGGACACACACTCTCTGCTGCAGCTCTGACACACGGACAGACAGACAGACAGACAGACAGACAGACAGACAGACATAAAGCATCGATTCAGACATACACACCATCATCAATCAATACACATTAAAATACTCACCGTCAATCTGTCAATAACAGACATATATTTTATTTTGTTGTTATTAAACAACTCATTGACTGACGTCGGTTCAATTCCTTGAATTTCATTTAGCTCTGTGTTTTTGTGACCCCAACCCGCCGTTTCTCTAGAGAGAAATGAAGTCCAGAACTATGTGAGACGCTGGGCTGAAGGGAGTTGTAGTTTTCATTAAGCAAATATTGAACCTAGTTCAGCGCCAAAACGTGATAATTAACTACAATGACCATAATCCATTGCGGCAGTTTTTTGGGGTCTCCGACGGATCAGAGAGGAAGATGCGAAGCGAGAGGTTTCACTCTCTCCAAAATGTGTCCAAAATCAGCCCAATGCGTTTCTATGGGCTTATTTTGGACATGAGCATCTTGTCATTATAAACAGATCTCTGGATGGATCCACTTTAACCCCTGTTATGTTAGATACACACAGACCAGATATACCATATAACAACAAGAGAGAGGGGTCCACTTTAACCCTGTTATGTTAGATACACACAGACCAGATATACCATATAACAACAAGAGAGAGGGGTCAACTTTAACCCTGTTATGTTAGATACACACAGACCAGATATACCATATAACAACAAGAGAGAGGGGTCCACTTTAACCCCTGTTAGATACACACAGACCAGATATACCATATAACAACAAGAGAGAGGGATCCACTTTAACCCTGTTAGATACACACAGACCAGATATACCATATAACAACAAGAGAGAGGGATCCACTTTAACCCTGTTATGTTAGATACACACAGACCAGATATACCATATAACAACAAGAGAGAGGGATCCACTTTAACCCTGTTATGTTAGATACACACAGACCAGATATACCATATAACAACAAGAGAGAGGGGTCCACTTTAACCCTGTTATGTTAGATACACACAGACCAGATATACCATATAACAACAAGAGAGAGGGGTCCACTTTAACCCTGTTATGTTAGATACACACAGACCAGATATACCATATAACAACAAGAGAGAGGGATCCACTTTAACCCCTGTTAGATACACACAGACCAGATATACCATATAACAACAAGAGAGAGGGGTCCACTTTAACCCTGTTATGTTAGATACACACAGACCAGATATACCATATAACAACAAGAGAGAGGGATCCACTTTAACCCTGTTAGATACACACAGACCAGATATACCATATAACAACAAGAGAGAGGGGTCCACTTTAACCCTGTTATGTTAGATACACACAGACCAGATATACCATATAACAACAAGAGAGAGGGATCCACTTTAACCCTGTTATGTTAGATACACACAGACCAGATATACCATATAACAACAAGAGAGAGGGGTCCACTTTAACCCTGTTAGATACACACAGACCAGATATACCATATAACAACAAGAGAGAGGGGTCCACTTTAACCCTGTTAGATACACACAGACCAGATATACCATATAACAACAAGAGAGAGGGGTCCACTTTAACCCTGTTATGTTAGATACACACAGACCAGATATACCATATAACAACAAGAGAGAGGGGTCCACTTTAACCCTGTTAGATACACACAGACCAGATATACCATATAACAACAAGAGAGAGGGGTCCACTTTAACCCTGTTATGTTAGATACACACAGACCAGATATACCATATAACAACAAGAGAGAGGGGTCCACTTTAACCCTGTTATGTTAGATACACACAGACCAGATATACCATATAACAACAAGAGAGAGGGATCCACTTTAACCCCTGTTAGATACACACAGACCAGATATACCATATAACAACAAGAGAGAGGGGTCCACTTTAACCCTGTTATGTTAGATACACACAGACCAGATATACCCTATAACAACAAGAGAGAGGGATCCACTTTAACCCTGTTAGATACACACAGACCAGATATACCATATAACAACAAGAGAGAGGGGTCCACTTTAACCCTGTTATGTTAGATACACACAGACCAGATATACCATATAACAACAAGAGAGAGGGATCCACTTTAACCCTGTTATGTTAGATACACACAGACCAGATATACCATATAACAACAAGAGAGAGGGGTCCACTTTAACCCTGTTATGTTAGATACACACAGACCAGATATACCATATAACAACAAGAGAGAGGGGTCCACTTTAACCCTGTTATGTTAGATACACACAGACCAGATATACCATATAACAACAAGAGAGAGGGGTCCACTTTAACCCTGTTAGATACACACAGACCAGATATACCATATAACAACAAGAGAGAGGGGTCCACTTTAACCCTGTTAGATACACACAGACCAGATATACCATATAACAACAAGAGAGAGGGGTCCACTTTAACCCTGTTATGTTAGATACACACAGACCAGATATACCATATAACAACAAGAGAGAGGGGTCCACTTTAACCCTGTTATGTTAGATACACACAGACCAGATATACCATATAACAACAAGAGAGAGGGGTCCACTTTAACCCCTGTTAGATACACACAGACCAGATATACCATATAACAACAAGAGAGAGGGGTCCACTTTAACCCTGTTATGTTAGATACACACAGACCAGATATACCATATAACAACAAGAGAGAGGGATCCACTTTAACCCTGTTATGTTAGATACACACAGACCAGATATACCATATAACAACAAGAGAGAGGGATCCACTTTAACCCTGTTATGTTAGATACACACAGACCAGATATACCATATAACAACAAGAGAGAGGGATCCACTTTAACCCTGTTATGTTAGATACACACAGACCAGATATACCATATAACAACAAGAGAGAGGGGTCCACTTTAACCCCTGTTATGTTAGATACACACAGACCAGATATACCATATAACAACAAGAGAGAGGGGTCCACTTTAACCCTGTTAGATACACACAGACCAGATATACCATATAACAACAAGAGAGAGGGATCCACTTTAACCCCTGTTATGTTAGATACACACAGACCAGATATACCATACAACAACAAGAGAGAGGGGTCCACTTTAACCCTGTTATGTTAGATACACACAGACCAGATATACCATATAACAACAAGAGAGAGGGGTCCACTTTAACCCTGTTAGATACACACAGACCAGATATACCATATAACAACAAGAGAGAGGGATCCACTTTAACCCCTGTTATGTTAGATACACACAGACCAGATATACCATACAACAACAAGAGAGAGGGGTCCACTTTAACCCTGTTAGATACACACAGACCAGATATACCATATAACAACAAGAGAGAGGGGTCCACTTTAACCCTGTTAGATACACACAGACCAGATATACCATATAACAACAAGAGAGAGGGATCCACTTTAACCCCTGTTATGTTAGATACACACAGACCAGATATACCATACAACAACAAGAGAGAGGGATCCACTTTAACCCTGTTATGTTAGATACACACAGACCAGATATACCATATAACAACAAGAGAGAGGGGTCCACTTTAACCCTGTTATGTTAGATACACACAGACCAGATATACCATATAACAACAAGAGAGAGGGATCCACTTTAACCCCTGTTATGTTAGATACACACAGACCAGATATACCATATAACAACAAGAGAGAGGGATCCACTTTAACCCCTGTTATGTTAGATACACACAGACCAGATATACCATATAACAACAAGAGAGAGGGGTCCACTTTAACCCTGTTAGATACACACAGACCAGATATACCATATAACAACAAGAGAGAGGGGTCCACTTTAACCCTGTTAGATACACACAGACCAGATATACCATATAACAACAAGAGAGAGGTGTCCACTTTAACCCCTGTTATGTTAGATACACACAGACCAGATATACCATATAACAACAAGAGAGAGGGGTCCACTTTAACCCCTGTTATGTTAGATACACACAGACCAGATATACCATATAACAACAAGAGAGAGGGGTCCACTTTAACCCTGTTATGTTAGATACACACAGACCAGATATACCATATAACAACAAGAGAGAGGGATCCACTTTAACCCTGTTATGTTAGATACACACAGACCAGATATACCATATAACAACAAGAGAGAGGGATCCACTTTAACCCTGTTATGTTAGATACACACAGACCAGATATACCATATAACAACAAGAGAGAGGGGTCCACTTTAACCCTGTTATGTTAGATACACACAGACCAGATATACCATATAACAACAAGAGAGAGGGATCCACTTTAACCCTGTTATGTTAGATACACACAGACCAGATATACCATATAACAACAAGAGAGAGGGATCCACTTTAACCCTGTTAGATACACACAGACCAGATATACCATATAACAACAAGAGAGAGGTGTCCACTTTAACCCCTGTTATGTTAGATACACACAGACCAGATATACCATATAACAACAAGAGAGAGGGATCCACTTTAACCCTGTTATGTTAGATACACACAGACCAGATATACCATATAACAACAAGAGAGAGGGATCCACTTTAACCCTGTTATGTTAGATACACACAGACCAGATATACCATATAACAACAAGAGAGAGGGGTCCACTTTAACCCCTGTTATGTTAGATACACACAGACCAGATATACCATATAACAACAAGAGAGAGGGGTCCACTTTAACCCCTGTTAGATACACACAGACCAGATATACCATATAACAACAAGAGAGAGGGATCCACTTTAACCCTGTTATGTTAGATACACACAGACCAGATATACCATATAACAACAAGAGAGAGGGATCCACTTTAACCCTGTTATGTTAGATACACACAGACCAGATATACCATATAACAACAAGAGAGAGGGATCCACTTTAACCCTGTTATGTTAGATACACACAGACCAGATATACCATATAACAACAAGAGAGAGGGGTCCACTTTAACCCTGTTATGTTAGATACACACAGACCAGATATACCATATAACAACAAGAGAGAGGGGTCCACTTTAACCCTGTTATGTTAGATACACACAGACCAGATATACCATATAACAACAAGAGAGAGGGGTCCACTTTAACCCTGTTATGTTAGATACACACAGACCAGATATACCATACAGAGTACGCCTCATCTACTTTGAAAATTACTACAGACAGATGGGTGATTACTACAGATGGGTGGTTACTACAGATGGGTGATTACTACAGATGGGTGATTACTACAGATGGGTGGTTACTACAGATGGGTGATTACTACAGATGGGTGATTACTACAGATGGGTGATTACTACAGATGGGTGATTACTACAGATGGGTGATTACTACAGATGGGTGATTACTACAGATGGGTGGTTACTACAGATGGGTGATTACTACAGATGGGTGATTACTACAGATGGGTGATTACTACAGATGGGTGATTACTACAGATGGGTGATTACTACAGATGGGTGGTTACTACAGATGGGTGATTCCTACAGATGGGTGGTTACTACAGATGGGTGGTTACTACAGATGGGTGATTACTACAGATGGGTGATTACTACAGATGGGTGGTTACTACAGATGGGTGATTACTACAGATGGGTGATTACTACAGATGGGTGATTACTACAGATGGGTGATTACTACAGATGGGTGGTTACTACAGATGGGTGATTACTACAGATGGGTGGTTACTACAGACGGGTGATTACTACAGATGGGTGGTTACTACAGATGGGTGATTACTACAGACGGGTGATTACTACAGACGGATTATTACTTTGAGGAATGAATAATAATAAAGTCATCCAATATAAACTAAGTAATAAACACAACTGAAATATGTTTTTATTTCATAGTAATTTCCAATGTTTCTATTGATGTCGACCCAATGTGGACCTGACATAGACAATGGAATGTTTTGGCCATTGAATGTTCACTATTTTTGGTTTTGGAATTTCCATTAAAAAGCTCTAAATCATTATAGAGTCGTTATTTCATAATGAATTTAAATGTTGAAAAATAATATTGAAACAGAAAATCCAAAACAGTGATTATTTTGTAATAATGGAACCAACCTCAAAAAGCACAAATCGCTCAGCTCTCTCTCTCACTCAGTCTCACACAGTCTCAGTCTCACACACAGTCTCTCTCTCTTACCCATGAGTTGTTCATTCTGACTGCAGAGAGCAGCCATGTTTTCCTGGAGGTTACTTCTCTCCGCTCCAGCCTCCTTCCTGGCTACAGCCATGTCATACTCAAGAGTCTGTCTCTGTGCCTCTCCTCTCTCCACTGCTGCTCTCAGCCTGGCCACCTGGCCCTCTAGAGAGGATACCTGGAGGGGAAGGGTGGAGGAACGTTGGGTGATACGGTCAGACGGTCCCAGTTGGCTTCCTACACCTTTCAATGTGTATCAAACTAGAGGTTCATACAGTGCCATAGTAACAAATCACGTCAGCACACACCTATTTCACCAGACGCGTTTTTGTTAGCCGCGAGCTGAATAATTCTATCTGTCTATTTTGAAAATGTTTGGGCACCGCCAAGAGCAAAGAAACAGAGGACCACCATGTTGATTGCGAAGCTGAGCTCACCGAGCAGCCTGCTAACCCGACCACCGAAGTTGAGGAACCTAGCAGCAAACATAACACCCGCCCATGCAGCCTGCTGACCAACAAGATGGAGAAGAGCCAGGGCCTAGCACCAGCAGCACGAGGGTAACATCTCAACTAGCACCTGCACCTCTGTTACCCCAGCAACTAGCACCTGAGCTGTTCTTGCCATATTATGGACTTGGTCTTTTACCAAACAGGGTTATCTTCTGTATACCACCCCTACTTTGTCATAACACAACTGATTGACTCAAACGCATTAAGAAGGAAATAAATTCCACAAATTAACTTGACACACCTGTTAATTGAAATGCATTCCAGGTGACTACCTCACGAAGCTGGTTGAGAGAATGTCAAGAGTGTGCAATGCTGTCATCAAGGCAAAGGGTAGCTACTTTGAAGAATCTAAAATCTAAAATATATTTTGATTTGTTTAACACTTTTTTGGTTACTACATGATTCCATATGTGTTATTTCATAGTTTTGATGTCTTCAATATTATTCTACAATGTAGATAAACAGCAACAATAAATAAAAACCCTGGAATGAGTAGGTGTGTCCAAACGTTTGACTGATAATGTACATAGCAGTGTAATTGCGTTGTATTGTGTAGTTATTATACAGTTGTATTGATATTGTATTGTGTTATTATATTTAATATAATAATATAACAATATTGATATTGTATTATACAAGTGCCGTTATTATACAGTAGTACTGATATTTTATCATAAGTGTAGTTATTATACAGTAGTATTGATATTGTATCATAAAAGTGTAGTTTCTATACATTAGCACTGATATTGTATTATAAAAGTGTAGTTATTATACAGTAGTATTGATATTGTATTATAAAGGTGTAGTTATTATACAGTAGTATTGATATTGTATTATAAAAGTGTAGTTATTATACAGTAGTATTGATATTGTATTATAAAAGTGTAGTTATTATATAGTAGTATTGATATTGTGTTATAAAAGTGTAGTTATTATATAGTAGTATTGATATTGTGTTATAAAAGTAAGGGTAGGTCTACAGTACCTGTTCATTGTGTTTGGAGGTTAGTTCCAGTTTGTCTCTCTCCAGCTGGTTGATCCTCCATCGTAGCTCCTCGGGCCCCCACGGTCCCAGCCCAACACCCCCCAGCCTGTCCCCCTCCTCTTCCCTGGAGCGCAGTTGCTGACGCTCAGCCTGCAGAGCACAGATTATCTCCTTCAGTCTGAAACACAGAGAAACTACAGTTAGAATTGCATTTATCTGTGTGTAAACATCTAGGTTATTGGCATGCATCCGTAACTACGTAACATTTAAATATCTATTGATTTTGACAACAGTAAAATGTGTTGACTTTACACAACAACTGTTTATCTGTGTATTCAAACATCTAAAGAAAATAACTAATATATGTACATTTAAAACAATATTTTGGCCTCCTTAGATCATTTTAAAAGGCGTTGGCTAGATCTACAGGTAGATCAAAGGTTCCCCGTACCTGTTGATCTCATCCTCGCAGGACTTGGCTGCAGTAGCCGCTGATCGGGGGTGTGAGGCCAGCAGGGAGGGCTTGGACTGCACACTGTCCTTCCGTCTGGGTCGGTCATGATGCCGGAGCCGCTCAGAAGTGACTGCCGCTGGTCTTTCCGTTGGCATAATGCCAGGTCAGAGAGGATACTCTGTCCAGACTTTCAGATTCTAGTCTGTTGTCCCCCTGAGAGTGTATTACACAGCCAATCATGCAAATATTTAGTTAGCTAAAAACCTATTTGTAACCTTGGAAACACAATGGTGTTTTGTTTACCTTACAGGTGAAGGCGATGAGCTAAGCTAGCCAGTTACTACTAGTTAACGTTAACTAGATAGGTCACACTAGTATGAGAATATCTAGCTAGTAGGTAAAGGAAAAATACAATTGTGGGGTATTGAAGCAAGGGAATTGGGCATTGGCTGGCTAACTATATTGGATAGCTTCCTCTCTGTCTTGACAGTAAACCCGCTGATAGTTTGTTTGCTAGTCAGAGACCCATGAGAATAGCTGAGTTTATTAACGTTAGGTTGCTTAGCTAACGTTGCCTTGCCAGCAAGACCGCTTCGCCCAAAAACACAAGAGGGTCGTTGTCTCGAAGCGGTGAAATAACTTCATTTTGAACAACAAATGTAAGACCTTCTGAAATAACAATAATGTTTTATACTTCATGCAACTCGGTAGCGATAAAGTTACGACAGTTTAGTACGTTTAAATGAGGAACTTACAGATGTTTGTCTCAATATCCGTTTGAAGTGACGCCATCTTTGCCGTTTGTTTTCCTTACGTCCCTTACGTCACTTCCGTCTCCCGTCTAGCCCTTCGATTGGCCGAACAGGCCTCTGACGCGTTTAAGAAAGGGTTTGTAAACAACAAAATGTTTCTGAAGTTTTATTATTTGTTTCATAAGAAGAACATATATTTTTGTAGTTGATGTCTTATATTTATTTGTTTTTGTGTTGTAATTTGAAATTGGAATAAAAAAAATAATAATTATGAAGGGGGAATCGAGATGTGGACGAGTAAAGCAAAGACAGTACAGGTTGTTTTATTTTTTGTATTTATTTCCCCTTTATTTAACCAGGTAGGCCAGTTGAGAACAAGTCCTTTATTTAACCAGGTAGGCAAGTTGAGAACAAGTCCTTTATTTAACCAGGTTGGCAAGTTGAGAACAAGTCCTTTATTTAACCAGGTAGGCTAGTAGAGAACAAGTCCTTTATTTAACCAGGTAGGCTAGTTGAGAACAAGTCCTTTATTTAACCAGGTAGGCAAGTTGAGAACAAGTCCTTTATTTAACCAGGTTGGCAAGTTGAGAACAAGTCCTTTATTTAACCAGGTTGGCAAGTTGAGAACAAGTCCTTTATTTAACCAGGTTGGCAAGTTGAGAACAAGTCCTTTATTTAACCAGGTAGGCAAGTTGAGAACAAGTCCTTTATTTAACCAGGTTGGCAAGTTGAGAACAAGTTCTCATTTACAACTGCGACCTGACCAAGATAAAGCAAAGCAGTTCAACACAAACAACAACACAGAGTTACACATGTAATAAACAAACATACAGTCAATAATACAATAGAAAAAGTATATATACAGTGTGTGCAAATGAAGTAGAATATGGGAGGTAAGGCAATAAATAGGCCATAGTGGCGAAATAATTAGCAATTAAACACTGGAATGGTAGATGTGCAGAAGATGAATGTGCAAGTAGAGATACTGGGGTGAAAAGGAGCAAAATAAATAAATACAGTATGGGCATAAGGTAGTTGGATGGGGTATTCACAGATGGGCTATGAACAGGTGCAGTGATCTGTGAGCTGCTCTGACAGCTGGTGCTTAAAGTTAGTGAGGGAGATATGAGTCTCCAGCTGCAGTGATTTTTGCAGTTCGTTCCAGTCATTGGCAGCAGAGAACTGGAAGGAAAGGCGGCCAAAGGAGGAGTTGGCTTTGGGGGTGACCAGTGAAATGTACCTGCTGGAGCGCGTGCTATGGGTGGGTGCTGGTTTAGGTTTAAAAACTCTGTGAGTAAAGTTTCGTTTAATCTCCAGCTCTGGCTAAAATGTTCAACAAGCATTCGTTTTATAGTTAACGTTATGTCATTTATACTGCGAAGTATGTCCCCCCTGGCTTGCCCTTGTGGCCATAATGGCTAGAAGGGATCCATGTCAAGTTAACGTGACCTTTGACTTTTCGTAGCAGGATAATTAAGGTAGCAGGTTATGAGAATTAGGTTAAGTATAGGAAAAGGGTTAGGGTTAGCTGAAATTCAATAAACAACAACTTTTGACGCTAATTTGACTGATGGTTGAGGATGGTTTATGTCTAGCCATGACCCAGTCCAGCGGAGGGTGGGAGTGAGACCTGTGTGAAGCCAGCCACATAAGGATGATTGAAGTATGCCCCCAATGCAATTTTGAAGTCTAATAAATCTACATATTTCAACAGATTTGTTCTGTTTTGTGTCAAATTATTTATTGTCCTTTAAAACATTAAAAAAAAAAAATATATATATATATATATATATATATATATATATATATATAACAACATTCCAACCTCGTTTAGAATTAATTCGTCCAAATGTGTCACGATTCCACTATTTGTATCCCGTTTAGGAATCGATTTGAAAGGGGGAGACTTTTATTTTGAAGTTGAACCGTAGATGTTCCGGTTCCGGTTGTGGTTGAGTGTTATTGTGGCTAGCTTCACACGGGTGAGTTACATTCAATTCCAGCTGCGAGTCACACGCCTTTACAACTCGGGGATACTTCTTTTCTGGTAAGAATTTTAACAATACGCATTCTTATATATATATATATTATATATTTTTTCTTTTTTTTACTAGACTACCTTGCTACAATGCATTATTGTGGCAAAGTTAGCAATCTAATAACGGAGAAAAGATACAACGGTGTTCCGTTTTCAATGACTAGCTTGTTAGCTACACAGCTAGCCTCTTTGTAAACATTATCTATCTATATAGAGCAAAAAAATACGCGAAAGAATCAAGCAAATTTTATGAGCTCCGAGCTAATAAACGTGTCAAGTCTACGAGGGTGTAATATGAAGGCTGCCACTGAAACATGAAATTGACTGACCACTGCATGACTTCAGGTCTTGACTTCCATGTTTGTGTATCACTTTCCGACAATGGCGCCCAAGATACTCTTTTGAGTGTCAATGAGTACGCTTACTTGCACACGATAATGCAATTATTATGGATAGTTCAGATTTAATATAATTGTTAGTTAACGTTTACACGCTTTGCCTTGAACGATTTTCTTACAAATCCTGCTTTAAATGGAAAGCATCTGAAATTAGGCCACTTAAATGGGACTTTTGATAAATGCAGAAAATCGCCAATCAAAAGAAACGTAATAGCAAAGTGACTTATGTTTGAGAAGTCTTTGATAATGACTTCGGAATTACACTGAACAAGAATATATATAAACGCAGCATGTAAAGTGTTGGTCCCATGTTTCATGAGCTGAAATAAAAGATCCCAGACATTTTCTATACGCACAAAAAGCTTATTACTATGAAATTGTGCCCAAATTTTACATCCCTGTTAGTGAGCATTTCTCCTTTGCCAAGATAATACATCCACCTAATGTGGTGTATAAAGAAGCTGAATAAACAGCATAATCATTACACAGGTGCACCTTGTGCTTGTGTAACCGGTATGAAATGGCTGGCTAGTTAGCGGGGTGCGAGCTAATCGCGTTTCAATCGGTGACGTCACTCGCTCTGAGACCTTGAAGTAGTTGTTCCCCTTGCTCTGCAAGGGGTTTTGATGGGTGACGGTTACTGTTACGCTGGGGCGGGTAAAGGCCACTCTAAAATATGAATTCAACAGCATAATCATTACACAGGTGCACCTTGTGCTGGGGGACAATAAAAGGCCACTCTAAAATATGAATTTTTGTCACACAACACAATGCCACAGATGTCTCAAGTTGAGGGAGAGTGCAATTGGCATGCTGACTGCAGGAATGTCCACTAGAGCTGTTGCCAGAGAACTGAATGTTCATTTCTCTACCATAAGCCGCCTCCAATGTTGTTGTAGTAAGTCCAACTGGCCTCACAACCGTGGACCACCAGCCCAGGACCTCCACATCTGGCTTCTTAACCTGCGGGTTCATCTGAGACCAGCCACCAAGACAGCTGATGAAACTGTGGGTTTTGCACATCCAAAGAATTTCTGCACCAACAACTGTTACAAACCGTCTCAGGGAAGCTCGTCGTCCTCACCAGGGTCTTGACCTGACTGCAGTTCGGCGTCGTATCCGACTTCAGTGGGCAAATGCTCACCTTCGATGGTCACTGGCACGCTGAAGAAGTGTGCTCTTCATGGATGAATCCCGATTTCAACTGTACCGGGCAGATGGCAGACTGTGTATGGCGTTGGGTGGGCGAGTGGTTCGCTGATATCTCCCCGGCGGGCCAGTGAAGGACACTGTTTGCTAGCTTAGCCAGCTAGTCCTAAACAGGAATCTGGTACACAGTAGGCAGGAGAGACACCGTGTGCTAGCTAGGTAGACTGTGTCGTTAGCCCCCCCCACCCAGTTCTGTTAACTTTGAGGGTAGGTGGGAGCCGAAGGATCCTGCCTCCCGCTAGCTAGCGAGGAGGACTCGGTAAATGGCCATAACAGGTTGTCATCTATCCACTGATACTATATGTAGTTTGTCTGTTCGGTACCGCAGTTAATGTCCCAGTTCCATTGATTTCTATACAATATCGATGTGAGTGATTTAGGCGTGAACAATTTAAAGTAGAACAGGCTAATAATTTCCAGTCTTAAGTGACTGCTTGTATATATTGGTGTGTGTTGTTGTGGAAAAACATTGAGTCAAAAAATTCCACAGATACCGGAACATGTAGATTCAATTAGACTTTATTACAATCATAACAAAGCCGAGCAATTCCATGTAAAAAGCTAAATTCTCTAATCACAGAGCCCTGCCTTTATAGTATTCTGTCTCTACATAACGTATAGAATCCCCTCCCTCTATACGAAAATAACTCCTCTTGACTTTTCTCCACCATTATCTTTCCGTCTCAGTTCTTGCTTGTTAACGTCCACAATTGATAGCTGGATTCGTTATAATGGTAGCAGGACCTGGTCCTATATGTTCCATTCCTTATATAGTCGTTCTGTCTAAGCACTTCAAAGTGGACAGTCTAAATACTGCCTGCTAATATTGGAGTCCTGAGTTTTGCTACCACGGTGTGCAGTTTAGAAAGTTTATTATATAATTTATCAAAATACAAGTCCGCTGGCCGTCTCCCCGGCGGGCCGGTCCGCTGGCCGTCTCCCCGGCGGGCCGGTCCGCTGGCCGTCTCCCCGGCGGGCCGGTCCGCTGGCCGTCTCCCCGGCGGGCCGGTCCGCTGCACACCAGTATCACTAGTAGTACATCGTTATCGTTATTCTCATAATTTCTAATCTACAATGTTTGATTACAGTAATTTCTCTTGTGTTCAATTTATTATCATTATTATTATTATTATTATTATTATTGTTGTCATTGTCTGAGTGGACATGTTGTTTGCAGAGAGCACGACCTAGGCTACACTTGTGAGGAACAAGTTTTGGTTTATTTCATTCCTTTTACCAGTTTTGTTGCTCCTGTCCATCTTCAGCAAGGATCTGATTATACATAAAGTAGGCCAAGGTTCCCTGGCCTACGATCAAATGTAGGTCTATAAAATGTGTCCATTTTGGGGGATCTGATTAGTATATATGATTGTCTTAACTCCCCATCACTGTGGAGCTTCTCAGTCATTAAATGTTTTCTTCGCCTCAAAAAAGAAAGTCTGTTTTTACATCCATTGATGTAGTTTCTCAACGTTGCCTGTTGGAAAAAATCCTTCCAGCTTTCTCCCTTTTCGATAACCACTCAGCATGAAAAGGGGATCCTGTGGAAACATCATAAAATAGACCTGCCTGATTTACTAATTATCCTTTGGGCAAATAGCCTTTCGGCTGTGTCTGTCTGTCCAGCGCTAACTGCAATGAGGAAACTCTTGAGGGTCCGGAATATTTTATACAATGTTCTAAGTTTGCACAAGCCGCTGGACTGGACTGGGCTGGACCAAGTTCATACAACGTTTTAAGTTCGTTGCAGACAGGCCATGCATAGACGATGTGATTTCTAGGATATTTTCATATTTATCAGGATATGTTCTATCTGCGGGCTGCAATGTTTTTTTTTATTTGTTGGTTAATGTAGGCTCTTTTTACTTATTGGTATTAGAAGTTACTTTTAGATTTGTGTCATTTTCATTTAAACAGAATTTTGATCAACCACATGACATTGACTTTGAGGTGACGACTTTTATTATAAATTTAAATAAAACTGTTCCAAAACGTGCATCTGAAAACCATAATTGGCACGCAGATCAGTAGAAATGTTACGATAACTTGACACTCCACATGGAAAAGGTTGCCGGCCGCTGGTGTAATCTATCACCGGCTACTTTAGGAGCGTAACGGCAGAATCTGGGAAGGCCAGCAGCAGCGGGAGGAAGAAGGTCCGGGACAGGTTTTATTTTTCTTCTGGTTAGGCTATATTGATCTCTTGCTCACTCTTCAGTAATTTGTCAACATTTTTAATCGCAGCGTTTAAATCATCAGACAAGCTCAGTAGCCTACATATAGTTGATTTTTATTCTAACATAGGATGTGTCAATATATGGAATAATACGTTTTAAAAATGTCAACCAATCGATTGGTTGAAAGAACAGACTCTCGGTCGACCAAGATAAAAAAAATGTTTTGTCGGGTACAGCCCTAGAATACGTGTGTGATGTGTGTGTGTAGGGAGTAAGTTTTTTTTGTATTGGTTTATAACAAAAAAATATCACAACTTATTTCAACATATTATGAATAGGGACATTCTAAAAGCACTGTTATGACATAAATCACAAAGCCATGACAACAGGAAGCAGCAACAGTATCATTTTCAATGTATGTAAACTAAATGGTCCCTTTTTTTTTATTTTATTTTTTTATTAAGGATTTTCCAACAGGATACATCAGGTTAAAACTACTGAATGAGCCCAAAAAACGTGCTGGGATTGATTTCAATGATGTGAAAATGTTTTTATTTTACTTATTTTTTTGTCCTGGCTACTCTGTTACTGTGGACGTCTTGCACTGCGTGGTCCATCAGCTAGCTCTTGGTTTACCGTTCGCTTCCTGTTGAAGGCTAACTTAGCTAGCTCTTTGTTTACCGTTCACTTCCTGTTGAAGGCTAACTTAGCTAGCTCTTGGTTTACCGTTCGCTTCCTGTTGAAGGCTAACTTAGCTAGCTCTTGGTTTAC
Organism: Salmo trutta; assembly: GCF_901001165.1. Taxonomy (NCBI): domain Eukaryota; kingdom Metazoa; phylum Chordata; class Actinopteri; order Salmoniformes; family Salmonidae; genus Salmo; species Salmo trutta. Next base: position 62,748,241 of record NC_042961.1, read on the forward strand.
CGTTCGCTTCCTGTTGAAGGCTAACTTAGCTAGCTCTTGGTTTACCGTTCGCTTCCTGTTGAAGGCTAACTTAGCTAGCTCTTTGTTTACCGTTCACTTCCTGTTGAAGGCTAACTTAGCTAGCTCTTGGTTTACCGTTCACTTCCTGTTGAAGGCTAACTTAGCTAGCTCTTGGTTTACCGTTCACTTCCTGTTGAAGGCTAACTTAGCTAGCTCTTGGTTTACCGTTCACTTCCTGTTGAAGGCTAGCTTGGTTCTCACAGGGTTCCACAGTTGAGCTAAACTCATGAGGCAGTTATATTCTTCAAGAATCAATGGGTTTATATCATTCATTGATGTCAAAATTGTCTTTTCATTATTATTTTTTTTAACAATGTCTGTTTTGCAAACCAACTTCCTCTACTAGTGATTAGCGACGTGTCTGTCTTGTCAGCTGATCTCTGTCAGGGTGACCTTATCTCCCTCCTCTCTTCAACAGTATGAGAAGTAGTGTTGCAGCAGGATGCCAGGCAAGGCAGCAGACACGTTTCAACCTGGGGACTTGGTCTTCGCCAAGATGAGGGGCTTCCCCCACTGGCCGGCCAGGGTGAGTCTAACACACACACTGACTGTCTTCTGAAGCCCTATGTCGTCCCTGTGTCGTCCCTATGTAGTTGACAACCTTTTGTATATGACCCTGTTTTTTTTCTCCCTAATTGCTAGTTATGATTTTGTCTCATCACTGCAAATCCCCAACAGGCTCAGGAGAGGATGGTTGAGACAAGACCATAGTGTCTGTGTGTTACTCCTACAGATAGACAGCTGATAGATGGTGTTACTCCTACAGATAGACAGCTGATAGATGGTGTTACTCCTACAGATAGACAGCTGATAGATGGTGTTACTCCTACAGATAGACAGCTGATAGATGGTGTTACTCCTACAGATAGACAGCTGATAGATGGTGTCTGTGTGTTACTCCAACAGATAGACAGCTGATAGATGGTGTTACTCCTACAGATAGACAGCTGATAGATAGCCAGCTGATAGATGGTGTCTGTGTGTTACTCCTACAGATAGACAGCTGATAGATGGTGTCTGTGTGTTACTCCTACAGATAGACAGCTGATAGATGGTGTCTGTGTGTTACTCCAACAGATAGACAGCTGATAGATGGTGTCTGTGTGTTACTCCAACAGATAGACAGCTGATTGATGGTGTTACTCCTACAGATAGACAGCTGATAGATGGTGTTACTCCTACAGATAGACAGCTGATAGATGGTGTTACTCCTACAGATAGACAGCTGATAGATGGTGTCTGTGTGTTACTCCAACAGATAGACAGCTGATAGATGGTGTTACTCCTACAGATAGACAGCTGATAGATGGTGTCTGTGTGTTACTCCAACAGATAGACAGCTGATAGATGGTGTCTGTGTGTTACTCCAACAGATAGCCCGGGGCGAGAGCTCTAAGAAGAAGGTTCCAGTGTTCTTCTTTGGAACTCACCAGACGTGAGTAGACTTCCTTCCAATCCGAGGTCAATCCGAGGTCAATCCGAGGTCAATCCGAGGTCAATCCGAGGTCAAGGCTGATTTTTATTAATGTTTTATTTAACCTTTATTTAACTAGGCAAGTCAGTTTCAATAAATAAAATATTAATATAGGACAAAACACACATCAGGACAAGAGAGACAACACAACACTACATAAAGAGAGACCTAAGACAACAACAGCATGGCAGCAACACAACATGACAACAACAACATGGTACAAACATTATTGGGTATGGACAACAGCACAAAGGGCAAGAAGGTAGAGACAACAATACATCACACAAAGCAGCCACAACTGTCAGTAAAGAGTGTTCATGATTGAGTCTTTGAGTGAAGAGATGGAGATAAAACTGTCCAGTTTGAGTTCCAGTCGCTAGCAACAGCGAACTGAAAAGACGAGCGACCCAGGGATGGGAATATTTTTTGAATAGTTGCCCCTATAACATCATTATTATTATGATCATTATTATTTATTATCACTATTATTTATTAGCATTTATTTATTATCGTTATTATTTATTAGCATTTGTTTATTATCATGATTATTTATTATTATTATTTATTATCACTATTTATCATCACTATTATTTATTTATTTATTATTATGTATTATTATTATTATTTATCATTATTACATGCTAGTAGTCTCCAATTGGAAATGTATGATTAGTTTGTACTGACTGTAAGTCGCCCTAGATAAGTGTCTGATAAATAGCCAAAATGGGAATTTGATGGTTGCTGTCATTCTGTTCTTGTTTGTGGACCGAGTCTTCTTCTTCTGTCGTCCCCAGAGCATCCATACCCACTGAAAATATAGTGACCTACGTGGGGAACAAGGGCAGATATGGGAAAGGAGTGCGCATTAGAGGCTTCACAGAGGGAATGTGGGAGATAGAGAACACTCCTAGAGTATGCAGCAAACAGAAGGTGAGTAGGACACGCGCTCTCTCTCTCTCGCTCTCTGACACACCTCCCTCCATGTAGTGGATTGGAATCTCTCTCGCTCTCTGACACACCTCCCTCCATGTAGTGAATTGGAATCTCTCTCGCTCTCTGACACACCTCCCTCCATGTAGTGGATTGGAATCTCTCTCGCTCTCTGACACACCTCCCTCCATGTAGTGGATTGGAATCTCTCTTGCTCTCAGCTCAGTCTCTATTTCTCTTGTCTGAAACAGGTGGGTGGTACCCCAGCCAAAAAGGAGCAAGCAGATAAAAAGCCAGACCAGTCCAAGACATCTGCACCGGTCAAAGTGAGTCAACTGTCCAGCTGTGATACAGACAGTAGCTATATAATGGTAGAAAATCATTTGTCTTTTTTATTTTATTTTTTACTTCAACTTACAGATGTTCACCTCCCATAAACAGGCCCCAATAAAGGCCCCTAAAACACCAGCGAAGACTATCAGGACAATGGCAGTGACGGCCCTGGGAAACAAGGCGGCCCCGAGAAACACAAAAACATCTGCCGACGGCCAACAGAAAACTGACACGCCGGCCAACACAAGAGCTGAGAAAAGGAAAAAGGTATGGAGGGAAAGCACCAATGTTTCTAAACTTAACATTTATCCGTCAAATCTAGAAGTATAAAGGATTTTTAATTGCTGATGTATAAACGGGTTTTATAAATCAATTTAAAGACCAATAACTTCTGCTATGCTAATATGTGTCATTAGATTGAAATGTGTTCTACCCAGGACGAGCCTGTCCAAGGGCAGAAGACAGCCCCGACCAGTTCAACTGTAATCCCACCAGGTAAAGAACATCACCACTAGCTGTCAGCCATTTTGTATCAATCATATCAATGTGGTGTCATGGGACAGGGATTCTAAAATGGCCGCCCTGTTCTGGTCTCCACAGTCAGCAAGAAGACAAGATTGACGGAGGAGAAAAGCTCCTCCACTACAAAGAGCAAGAGAGAGAAGACCACAGAAGAGAGAAAGAAACAGGAGGAGAGTAGAGGGAGGAAAAGGAAAAAGGATGATGAGGGAGAGAAGATAAAGGAAGTTGGTGTTGAAGAGGGAAAGATTGAAGTCAGTAAGATGAGGGAGGTGGAAAGTTTAGAAACAGACAAAGAAGTAATCCACAAGGAAGCAGTTAAGAAGGGGAACGAGGAGGAGGAGGGTGGGGTAGCAGTGAAGGGGAACGAGGAGGAGGAGGAGGGTGGGGTAGCAGTGAAGGGGAACGAGGAGGAGGAGGGTGGGGTAGCAGTGAAGAGGAACGAAGAGGAGGAGGGTGGGGTAGCAGTGAAGGGGAACGAGGAGGAGGAGGAGGGTGGGGTAGCAGTGAAGGGGAACGAGGAGGAGGAGGAGGGTGGGGTAGCAGTGAAGGGGAACGAGGAGGGGGTTGGGGTAGCAGTGAAGGGGAACGAAGAGGAGGAGGGGGTAGCAGTGAAGGGGAACGAAGAGGAGGGTGGGGTAGCAGTGAAGGGGAACGAGGAGGAGGAGGAGGGTGGGGTAGCAGTGAAGGGGAACGAGGAGGAGGAGGGGGTAGCAGTGAAGGGGAACGAAGAGGAGGAGGGTGGGGTAGCAGTGAAGAGGAACGAAGAGGAGGAGGGGGTAGCGGTGAAGGGGAACGAAGAGGAGGAGGGGGTGACCAATGCTGTCACAGAGAACAGTCCTGGTCAGGATGAAGAGGTGAGTGCTCTCTGACAGGTCCCAAATGGCCCCCTATTCCCAAATGGCCCCCTATTCCCAAATGGCCCCCTATTCCCTATAGCGTTGTCACCATACTAGAATTTTGACCCCAGTATCAGGTTTAGTATTCCAATACTCGATACAGTCACGATATTTGATAGGAAAACGATACCTAAACGATGCCACGGCAACAAAAGATGGCATATTAGCCAAAGTCCCAGAATGGCACTGGAGCCACTGGACAGGTAAATTCAGCTACTGATCTGTTCAATCGTTGGCCATCTTGAATTCAATATCATGACTGTAGAATTATTATTATTATTATTATTTTTTTTTTTACATCAACATGTATGCATTAATGAATAAATGATACACTGAACAAAAATATAAATGCAACATGTAAAAAGTGTTGGTCCAATGAGATGAAATAAAAGATCCCCCGAAAAATTCTGGACGCACAAAAAGCTTATTTCTTTCATGTTTGTTTACATTCCTGTTAGTGAGCATTTCTCCTTTGCCAAGATAATCCATCCACCTGACAGGTGTGGCATATCAAGAAGCTGATTCAACAGCATGATCATTACATAGGTGCACCTTGTGCTGGGGACAATAAAAGGCCACTTTAAAATGTGAAGTTTTGTCACACAACACAATGCCACAGATGTCTCAAGTTTTGAGGGAGCGTGCAATTGGCATGCTGACTGCAGGAATGTCCACCAGAGCTGTTGCCAGATAATTTAATGTTAATTTCTCTACCATAAGCCGCCTCCAATATCGTTTTAGAGAATTTGGCAGTACGTCCAACCGGCCTCACAACCGCAGACCACGTTTATGGCGTTATGTGGGCGAGCGGTTTGCTGATGTCAACGTTGTGAACAGAGCGCCCCATGGTGTCGGTGTGGTTATGGTATGGGCCCCATGGTGGAGGTGGGGTTATGGTATGGGCCCCATGGTGGAGGTGGGGTTATGGTATGGGCCCCATGGTGGAGGTGGGGTTATGGTATGGGCCCCATGGTGGAGGTGGGGTTATGGTATGGGCCCCATGGTGGAGGTGGGGTTATGGTATGGGCCCCATGGTGGAGGTGGGGTTATGGTATGGGCCCCATGGTGGAGGTGGGGTTATGGTATGGGCCCCATGGTGGAGGTGGGGTTATGGTATGGGCCCCATGGTGGAGGTGGGGTTATGGTATGGGCCCCATGGTGGAGGTGGGGTTATGGTATGGGGCCCATGGTGGAGGTGGGGTTATGGTATGGGGCCCATGGTGGAGGTGTGGTTATGGTATGGGCCCCATGGTGGAGGTGGGGTTATGGTATGGGCCCCATGGTGGAGGTGGGGTTATGGTATGGGCCCCATGGTGGAGGTGGGGTTATGGTATGGGCCCCATGGTGGAGGTGGGGTTATGGTATGGGCCCCATGGTGGAGGTGGGGTTATGGTATGGGCCCCATGGTGGAGGTGGGGTTATGGTATGGGCCCCATGGTGGAGGTGGGGTTATGGTATGGGCCCCATGGTGGAGGTGGGGTTATGGTATGGGCCCCATGGTGGAGGTGGGGTTATGGTATGGGCCCCATGGTGGAGGTGGGGTTATGGTATGGGCCCCATGGTGGAGGTGGGGTTATGGTATGGGCCCCATGGTGGAGGTGGGGTTATGGTATGGGGCAGGCATAAGCAAAGCTACGAACAATAAACACAACTGCATTTTATCAGTCACAATGCACAGAGATACCGTTTGGAGATCCTGAGGCCCATTGTCGTGCCATTCATCCGCCTCCATCACCTCATGTTTCAGCATGATAATGCACAGCCCCATGTCGCAATGATCTGTACACAATTCCTGGAAGCTAAAAATGTCCCAGTTCTTCAATGGCCTGCATACTCACCAGACATGTCACACATTGAGCATGTTTGGGATGCTCTGGATAGGCATGTTCCAGTTCCCACCAATAACCAGCAACTTCTCACAGCCATTGAAGAGGAGTGGGACAACATTCCACAGGACACAATCAACAGCCTGATAACCTCTATGTGAAGGAGATGTGTAGCGCTGCATGAGCCAAATGTTGGTCACACCAGATACTGACTGGTTTCTGATCCACACACCTACCTTTTACTTTAGGTATCTGTGATCAACAGATTTATATCTGTATTCCCAGTCATGTGAAATCCATAGAATAGGGCCTAATGAATTTATTTCAATTGACTGATTTCCTTATATGACCTGTAACTCAGTAAAATCTTTGAAATTGTTCCATGTTGCTTTTTATATTTTTGTTCAGTTTACAATCAATTTGACCCCCCAATTTTTTATTTTTTTTTAACCAATTGAATTACATAATGGTCATTTTATTTGGTAAATCTGTATTGATAAAGTGGGTATATCAACATGTAGCCTAGGTCTAGTCACACTACAGGTGAATGCATATTAAATAGGTGTGTGTGTGTGTGTATTAAATAGGTGTGTGTGTGTGTGTGTGTGTGTGTATTAAATAGGTGTGTGAAGGTGCATTAAATTCAAATCGTTTTACCTCAATCACTTCTTGACTTCTTCCCTTTTTTTTGTTGTTGATTTCAACGAAAAGTTTCCAATCCAGACATTTTGCCCGTTGTGGTCGGAAAGGGACTTTTTTTTAGACCTGAATGCCAAAACCTTTTTCCGGAGATAAAAGGTGTGTTGAAGGTCGACCATTTTTGCCACCAGACATCAATGTCTTCATCACTGCTTTGCGATGGTCTTGTAGCCCATTGCAGCCTTGTGTAGGTCTACAATCTTTTCCCTGACATCCTAGGAGAGCTCTTTGGTCTTGGTGTAACGGTTTTGACTTGAGGTTGTTTGTTAGGTTGGCCTACCGGGTTATTGTTTGTTAGGGGTGCCAGGTAGGTCGACCTACCAGAGAGATTGTAGGATCTCTCCTTTTTGTTTGATCTCAGTCACTCAATTGTCCCTCCATAAAGCGAAGTGTAAAACCAGTCTCATTCACAACCTCTGAAAACCATAAACCCTCTTTTTGTCTTTTCACATAGTAATGATTCACAATATATTATTCCAACCACTAACATAAGGAGCAGGTCTCCCCCGAGGCCAATACGGAGCGGGTCTCCCCCGAGGCCAATACGGAGCGGGTCTCCCCCGAGGCCAATACGGAGCGGGTCTCCCCCGAGGCCTATACGGAGTGGGTCTCCCCCGAGGCCTATACGGAGCGGGTCTCCCCCGAGGCCAATACGGAGCGGGTCTCCCCCGAGGCCAATACGGAGCGGGTCTCCCACGAGGCCTATACGGAGCGGGTCTCCCCCGAGGCCTATACGGAGCGGGTCTCCCCCGAGGCCTATACGGAGCGGGTCTCCCCCGAGGCCTATACGGAGCGGGTCTCCCCCGAGGCCAATACGGAGCGGGTCTCCCCCGAGGCCAATACGGAGCGGGTCTCCCACGAGGCCTATACGGAGCGGGTCTCCCCCGAGGCCAATACGGAGCGGGTCTCCCCCGAGGCCAATACGGAGCGGGTCTCCCCCGAGGCCTATACGGAGCGGGTCTCCCCCGAGGCCTATACGGAGCGGGTCTCCCCCGAGGCCTATACGGAGCGGGTCTCCCCCGAGGCCTATACGGAGCGGGTCTCCCCCGAGGCCAATACGGAGCGGGGTCTCCCCCGAGGCCAATACGGGGCGGGTCTCCCCGAGGCCAATACGGGGCGGGTCTCCATTCTCCACTGGAGTTCTACTGTCAGATCTGATTGACTCACGGACTCTTAAACTTTTATTAAAAACAAAACAACGGGGTAGGAACAAGCTTCTCAAGCTGAGGGTTGGAACGCTTCCTCTAGGGCGCCCCGTCTCTTGAGCAGCTGATGCTGGCTATTTAATAGGGAGTTAAAGGGGTAGCGCCCCATTTGGAAGGAGAAGCACTGACACGGTTCAGACAGCTCCAGGGCCGTCACAATGTTTACATTTCAATGGTCGTACCAGGTAAATTGCAGTGGACTGAAGGGATAGGTTCATTCTATGAATCCTATTTCTATCATTTGAAATGGCACCCACCTTGTCTTCAAGAGCACGTTGTGTCTCCACAGCGTACCAACCACCACCTCCGATGTGTTGCAGTTGTGTCTCCATAGCGTACCAACCACCACCTCCGATGTGTTGCAGTTGTGTCTCCATAGCGTACCAACCACCACCTCCGATGTGTTGCAGTTGTGTCTCCATAGCGTACCAACCACCACCTCCGATGTGAAGTAGGGTCTCGACGACAACGTGACTATGAAACACCAACTTGAGTTTATGCAATTTTTTTAGATAACTGACGTTTTTTTTTTTTTTTTAAAGGTTTAAAAATGACATGAAAATTTGTTTTTATAATTAAATCAAGAAATAATGAAATAGTTTGACAACACTGTACGCTTTTAAATGATGTCAAACTCAACCGTTTAAAAAAAGAATAATAATAATGTTTTCCAGTGATGAAGACATTGATGTCTCATAGGATGGTGGGCTAAATGTTGAACTTTAAACATCTTTATATCCTGTTCAGGTCTCAAGTTACTTTCTGACCACATGGCCAAATAAGTTAAGATTTTTTTTTTTTATCAAAATGAATGTTGTCAAGGTGATTTTTCAATTTAAGCTCGTATCCACTACAAGACCGTGGTGTTGACCTAGTGAACAGCAAGAGGAACTGACCCTCTCTACCTTAAGGCTGTGATCAAACCTTACACCCCAAACAGACCATTCCATTCTGCCATCTCTGGTCCTTTTGGTTCTCCCACCCCAATGGGAGGGCAGCTCCTGCTCGGCCCAGTCCAAGCTCTTCTCTGTCCTGGCACCCCAATGGGAGGGCAGCTCCTGCTCAGCCCAGTCCAAGCTCTTCTCTGTCCTGGCACCCCAATGGGAGGGCAGCTCCTGCCCAGTCCAAGCTCTTCTCTGTCCTGGCACCCCAATGGGAGGGCAGCTCCTGCCCAGTCCAAGCTCTTCTCTGTCCTGGCACCCCAATGGGAGGGCAGCTCCTGCTCAGCCCAGTCCAAGCTCTTCTCTGTCCTGGCACCCCAACGGGAGGGCAGCTCCTGCTCAGCCCAGTCCAAGCTCTTCTCTGTCCTGGCACCCCACAATGCGTGGAACCAGCTTCTTCCTGAAGCTAGGACAGCAGATTAAAGTGTTTTAGCCTGTATGGGCATTGTGGGGTGCAAACAGTAATTGACAGTTAACATTTCTACATGCCTTGTCACATTATCCATGTGTGTTAACTTCTGTGCAGCATGAATGGGGAGCTAACATGATGCAGTCTAGACTCCCAGTACAGGCTAGCAGTGAGTTAGTGGAGCTAACATGATGCAGCCCAGACTCCCAGGCTAGCAGTGAGCTAGTGGAGCTAACATGATGCAGCCCAGACTCCCAGTACAGGCTAGCAGTGAGTTAGTGGAGCTAACATGATGCAGCCCAGACTCCCAGGCTAGCAGTGAGTTAGTGGAGCTAACATGATGCAGCCCAGACTCCCAGGCTAGCAGTGAGTTAGTGGAGCTAACATGATGCAGCCCAGACTCCCAGTACAGGCTAGCAGTGAGTTAGTGGAGCTAACATGATGCAGCCCAGACTCCCAGTACAGGCTAGCAGTGAGTTAGTGGAGCTAACATGATGCAGCCCAGACTCCCAGGCTAGCAGTGAGTTAGTGGAGCTAACATGATGCAGCCCAGGCTAGCAGTGAGCTAGTGGAGCTAACATGATGCAGCCCAGACTCCCAGTACAGGCTAGCAGTGAGTTAGTGGAGCTAACATGATGCAGCCCAGACTCCCAGGCTAGCAGTGAGTTAGTGGAGCTAACATGATGTAGCCCAGACTCCCAGGCTAGCAGTGAGTTAGTGGAGCTAACATGATGTAGCCCAGACTCCCAGGCTAGCAGTGAGTTAGTAGAGCTAACATGATGCAGCCCAGACTCCCAGGCTAGCAGTGAGTTAGTGGAGCTAACATGATGCAGCCCAGACTCCCAGTACAGGCTAGCAGTGAGTTAGTGGAGCTAACATGATACAGCCCAGACTCCCAGGCTAGCAGTGAGTTAGTGGAGCTAACATGATGCAGTCCAGACTCCCAGGCTAGCAGTGAGTTAGTAGAGCTAACATGATGCAGCCCAGACTCCCAGGCTAGCAGTGAGTTAGTGGAGTTAACATGATGCAGCCCAGACTCCCAGGCTAGCAGTGAGTTAGTGGAGCTAACATGATGCAGCCCAGACTCCCAAACTAGCAGTGAGTTAGTGGAGCTAACATGATGCAGCCCAGACTCCCAGTACAGGCTAGCAGTGAGTTAGTGGAGCTAACATGATGCAGCCCAGACTCCCAGGCTAACAGTGAGTTAGTGGAGCTAACATGATGCAGCCCAGACTCCCAGTACAGGCTAGCAGTGAGTTAGTAGAGCTAACATGATGCAGCCCAGACTCCCAGTGCAGACTAGCAGTGAGTTAGTGGAGCTAACATGATGCAGCCCAGACTCCCAGGCTAGCAGTGAGTTAGTGGAGCGAACATGATGCAGCCCAGACTCCCAGTACAGGCTAGCAGTGAGTTAGTGGAGCTAACATGATGCAGCCCAGACTCCCAGGCTAGCAGTGAGTTAGTGGAGCTAACACGATGCAGCCCAGACTCCCAGTACAGGCTAGCAGTGAGTTAGTGGAGCTAACATGATACAGCCCAGACTCCCAGTACAGCCTAGCAGTGAGTTAGTGTAGCTAACATGATGCAGCCCAGACTCCCAGGCTAGCAGTGAGTTAGTGGAGCTAACATGATGCAGCCCAGACTCCCAGGCTAGCAGTGAGTTAGTGGAGCTAACATGATGCAGCCCAGACTCCCAGTACAGGCTAGCAGTGAGTTAGTGGAGCTAACATGATGCAGTCCAGACTCCCAGGCTAGCAGTGAGTTAGTAGAGCTAACATGATGCAGCCCAGACTCCCAGTACAGACTAGCAGTGAGTTAGTGGAGCTAACATGATGCAGCCCAGACTCCCAGGCTAGCAGTGAGTTAGTAGAGCTAACATGTTGCAGCCCAGACTCCCAGGCTAGCAGTGAGTTAGTGGAGCTAACATGATGCAGCCCAGACTCCCAGTACAGGCTAGCAGTGAGTTAGTGGAGCTAACATGATGCAGCCCAGACTCCCAGACTAGCAGTGAGTTAGTGGAGCTAACATGATGCAGCCCAGACTCCCAGTACAGGCTAGCAGTGAGTTAGTGGAGCTAACATGATGCAGCCCAGACTCCCAGTACAGGCTAGCAGTGAGTTAGTGGAGCTAACATGATGCAGTCCAGACTCCCAGTACAGGCTAGCAGTGAGTTAGTGGAGCTAACATGATGCAGCCCAGACTCCCAGGTTAGCAGTGAGTTAGTGGAGCTAACATGATGCAGCCCAGACTCCCAGGCTAGCAGTGAGTTAGTGGAGCTAACATGATACAGCCCAGACTCCCAGGCTAGCAGTGAGTTAGTGGAGCTAACATGATACAGCCCAGAGTCCCAGGCTAGCAGTGAGTTAGTGAAGCTAACATGATGCAGCCCAGACTCCCAGGCTAGCAGTGAGTTAGTGGAGCTAACATGATACAGCCCAGACTCCCAGGCTAGCAGTGAGTTAGTGGAGCTAACATGATGCAGCCCAGACTCCCAGGCTAGCAGTGAGTTAGTGAAGCTAACATGATGCAGCCCAGACTCCCAGTACAGGCTAGCAGGGAGTTAGTGAAGCTAACATGATGCAGCCCAGACTCCCAGTACAGGCTAGCAGTGAGTTAGTGGAGCTAACACGATGCAGCCCAGACTCCCAGGCTAGCAGTGAGTTAGTGGAGCTAACATGGTGCAGCCCAGACTCCCAGTACAGGCTAGCAGTGAGTTAGTGGAGCTAACATGATGCAGCCCAGACTCCCAGTACAGGCTAGCAGTGAGTTAGTGGAGCTAACATGATGCAGCCCAGACTCCCAGGCTAGCAGTGAGTTAGTAGAGCTAACATGATGCAGCCCAGACTCCCAGTACAGGCTAGCAGTGAGCTAGTGGAGCTAACATGATACAGCCCAGACTCCCAGGCTAGCAGTGAGTTAGTGGAGCTAACATGATGCAGCCCAGACTCCCAGGCTATCAGTGAGCTAGTGGAGCTAACATGATGCAGTCCAGACTCCCAGTACAGGCTAGCAGTGAGTTAGTGGAGCTAACATGATGCAGCCCAGACTCCCAGGTTAGCAGTGAGTTAGTGGAGCTAACATGATGCAGCCCAGACTCCCAGGCTAGCAGTGAGTTAGTGGAGCTAACATGATACAGCCCAGACTCCCAGGCTAGCAGTGAGTTAGTGGAGCTAACATGATACAGCCCAGAGTCCCAGGCTAGCAGTGAGTTAGTGAAGCTAACATGATGCAGCCCAGACTCCCAGGCTAGCAGTGAGTTAGTGGAGCTAACATGATACAGCCCAGACTCCCAGGCTAGCAGTGAGTTAGTGGAGCTAACATGATGCAGCCCAGACTCCCAGGCTAGCAGTGAGTTAGTGAAGCTAACATGATGCAGCCCAGACTCCCAGTACAGGCTAGCAGTGAGTTAGTGAAGCTAACATGATGCAGCCCAGACTCCCAGTACAGGCTAGCAGTGAGTTAGTGGAGCTAACACGATGCAGCCCAGACTCCCAGGCTAGCAGTGAGTTAGTGGAGCTAACATGGTGCAGCCCAGACTCCCAGTACAGGCTAGCAGTGAGTTAGTGGAGCTAACATGATGCAGCCCAGACTCCCAGTACAGGCTAGCAGTGAGTTAGTGGAGCTAACATGATGCAGCCCAGACTCCCAGGCTAGCAGTGAGTTAGTAGAGCTAACATGATGCAGCCCAGACTCCCAGTACAGGCTAGCAGTGAGCTAGTGGAGCTAACATGATACAGCCCAGACTCCCAGGCTAGCAGTGAGTTAGTGGAGCTAACATGATGCAGCCCAGACTCCCAGGCTATCAGTGAGCTAGTGGAGCTAACATGATGCAGCCCAGACTCCCAGGCTAGCAGTGAGTTAGTGGAGTTAACATGATGCAGCCCAGACTCCCAGGCTAGCAGTGAGTTAGTGGTGCAGACAGGGTGCAGCCCAGACTCCCAGTACAGGCTATCAGTGAGCTAGTGGAGCTAACATGATACAGCCCAGACTCCCAGTGCAGGCTAGCAGTGAGTTAGTGGAGCTAACATGATGCAGCCCAGACTCCCAGTACAGGCTATCAGTGAGCTAGTGGAGCTAACATGATACAGCCCAGACTCCCAGTGCAGGCTAGCAGTGAGTTAGTGGAGCTAACATGATGCAGCCCAGACTCCCAGTACAGGCTAGCAGTGAGTTAGTGGAGCTAACATGATACAGCCCAGACTCCCAGGCTAGCAGTGAGTTAGTGGAGCTAACATGATGCAGCCCAGACTTCCAGGCTAGCAGTGAGTTAGTGGAGCTAACATGATACAGCCCAGACTCCCAGGCTAGCAGTGAGTTAGTGGAGCTAACATGATGCAGCCCAGACTTCCAGGCTAGCAGTGAGTTAGTGGAGCTAACATGATGCAGCCCAGACTCCCAGGCTAGCAGTGAGTTAGTAGAGCTAACATGATGCAGCCCAGACTCCCAGTACAGGCTAGCAGTGAGTTAGTAGAGCTAACATGATGCAGCCCAGACTCCCAGGCTAGCAGTGAGTTAGTAGAGCTAACATGTTGCAGCCCAGACTCCCAGGCTAGCAGTGAGTTAGTGGAGCTAACATGATGCAGCCCAGACTCCCAGTACAGGCTAGCAGTGAGTTAGTGGAGCTAACATGATGCAGCCCAGACTCCCAGGCTAGCAGTGAGTTAGTGGAGCTAACATGATACAGCCCAGACTCCCAGGCTAGCAGTGAGTTAGTGGAGCTAACATGATACAGCCCAGAGTCCCAGGCTAGCAGTGAGTTAGTGAAGCTAACATGATGCAGCCCAGACTCCCAGGCTAGCAGTGAGTTAGTGGAGCTAACATGATACAGCCCAGACTCCCAGGCTAGCAGTGAGTTAGTGGAGCTAACATGATGCAGCCCAGACTCCCAGGCTAGCAGTGAGTTAGTGAAGCTAACATGATGCAGCCCAGACTCCCAGTACAGGCTAGCAGTGAGTTAGTGAAGCTAACATGATGCAGCCCAGACTTCCAGGCTAGCAGTGAGTTAGTGGAGCTAACATGATGCAGCCCAGACTCCCAGGCTAGCAGTGAGTTAGTAGAGCTAACATGATGCAGCCCAGACTCCCAGTACAGGCTAGCAGTGAGTTAGTAGAGCTAACATGATGCAGCCCAGACTCCCAGTGCAGACTAGCAGTGAGTTAGTGGAGCTAACATGATGCAGCCCAGACTCCCAGGCTAGCAGTGAGTTAGTGGAGCGAACATGATGCAGCCCAGACTCCCAGTACAGGCTAGCAGTGAGTTAGTGGAGCTAACATGATGCAGCCCAGACTCCCAGGCTAGCAGTGAGTTAGTGGAGCTAACACGATGCAGCCCAGACTCCCAGTACAGGCTAGCAGTGAGTTAGTGGAGCTAACATGATACAGCCCAGACTCCCAGTACAGCCTAGCAGTGAGTTAGTGTAGCTAACATGATGCAGCCCAGACTCCCAGGCTAGCAGTGAGTTAGTGGAGCTAACATGATGCAGCCCAGACTCCCAGGCTAGCAGTGAGTTAGTGGAGCTAACATGATGCAGCCCAGACTCCCAGTACAGGCTAGCAGTGAGTTAGTGGAGCTAACATGATGCAGTCCAGACTCCCAGGCTAGCAGTGAGTTAGTAGAGCTAACATGATGCAGCCCAGACTCCCAGTACAGACTAGCAGTGAGTTAGTGGAGCTAACATGATGCAGCCCAGACTCCCAGGCTAGCAGTGAGTTAGTAGAGCTAACATGTTGCAGCCCAGACTCCCAGGCTAGCAGTGAGTTAGTGGAGCTAACATGATGCAGCCCAGACTCCCAGTACAGGCTAGCAGTGAGTTAGTGGAGCTAACATGATGCAGCCCAGACTCCCAGACTAGCAGTGAGTTAGTGGAGCTAACATGATGCAGCCCAGACTCCCAGTACAGGCTAGCAGTGAGTTAGTGGAGCTAACATGATGCAGCCCAGACTCCCAGTACAGGCTAGCAGTGAGTTAGTGGAGCTAACATGATGCAGTCCAGACTCCCAGTACAGGCTAGCAGTGAGTTAGTGGAGCTAACATGATGCAGCCCAGACTCCCAGGTTAGCAGTGAGTTAGTGGAGCTAACATGATGCAGCCCAGACTCCCAGGCTAGCAGTGAGTTAGTGGAGCTAACATGATACAGCCCAGACTCCCAGGCTAGCAGTGAGTTAGTGGAGCTAACATGATACAGCCCAGAGTCCCAGGCTAGCAGTGAGTTAGTGAAGCTAACATGATGCAGCCCAGACTCCCAGGCTAGCAGTGAGTTAGTGGAGCTAACATGATGCAGCCCAGACTCCCAGGCTAGCAGTGAGTTAGTGGAGCTAACATGATGCAGCCCAGACTCCCAGGCTAGCAGTGAGTTAGTGAAGCTAACATGATGCAGCCCAGACTCCCAGTACAGGCTAGCAGTGAGTTAGTGAAGCTAACATGATGCAGCCCAGACTCCCAGTACAGGCTAGCAGTGAGTTAGTGGAGCTAACACGATGCAGCCCAGACTCCCAGGCTAGCAGTGAGTTAGTGGAGCTAACATGGTGCAGCCCAGACTCCCAGTACAGGCTAGCAGTGAGTTAGTGGAGCTAACATGATGCAGCCCAGACTCCCAGTACAGGCTAGCAGTGAGTTAGTGGAGCTAACATGATGCAGCCCAGACTCCCAGGCTAGCAGTGAGTTAGTAGAGCTAACATGATGCAGCCCAGACTCCCAGTACAGGCTAGCAGTGAGCTAGTGGAGCTAACATGATACAGCCCAGACTCCCAGGCTAGCAGTGAGTTAGTGGAGCTAACATGATGCAGCCCAGACTCCCAGGCTATCAGTGAGCTAGTGGAGCTAACATGATGCAGCCCAGACTCCCAGGCTAGCAGTGAGTTAGTGGAGTTAACATGATGCAGCCCAGACTCCCAGGCTAGCAGTGAGTTAGTGGTGCAGACAGGGTGCAGCCCAGACTCCCAGTACAGGCTATCAGTGAGCTAGTGGAGCTAACATGATACAGCCCAGACTCCCAGTGCAGGCTAGCAGTGAGTTAGTGGAGCTAACATGATGCAGCCCAGACTCCCAGTACAGGCTATCAGTGAGCTAGTGGAGCTAACATGATACAGCCCAGACTCCCAGTGCAGGCTAGCAGTGAGTTAGTGGAGCTAACATGATGCAGCCCAGACTCCCAGTACAGGCTAGCAGTGAGTTAGTGGAGCTAACATGATACAGCCCAGACTCCCAGGCTAGCAGTGAGTTAGTGGAGCTAACATGATGCAGCCCAGACTTCCAGGCTAGCAGTGAGTTAGTGGAGCTAACATGATGCAGCCCAGACTCCCAGGCTAGCAGTGAGTTAGTAGAGCTAACATGATGCAGCCCAGACTCCCAGGCTAGCAGTGAGTTAGTGGAGCTAACATGATGCAGCCCAGACTCCCAGTACAGGCTAGCAGTGAGTTAGTGGAGCTAACATGATGCAGCCCAGACTCCCAGTACAGGCTAGCAGTGAGTTAGTGGAGCTAACATGATGCAGCCCAGACTCCCAGTACAGACTAGCAGTGAGTTAGTGGAGCTAACATGATGCAGCCCAGACTCCCAGGCTAGCAGTGAGTTAGTGGAGCTAACATGATGCAGTCCAGACTCCCAGGCTAGCAGTGAGTTAGTGGAGCTAACATGATGCAGTCCAGACTCCCAGTACAGGCTAGCAGTGAGTTAGTGGAGCTAACATGATGCAGTCCAGACTCCCAGTACAGGCTAGCAGTGAGTTAGTGGAGCTAACATGATGCAGCCCAGACTCCCAGGCTAGCAGTGAGTTAGTAGAGCTAACATGATGCAGTCCAGACTCCCAGTACAGACTAGCAGTGAGTTAGTGGAGCTAACATGATGCAGCCCAGACTCCCAGTACAGACTAGCAGTGAGTTAGTGGAGCTAACATGATGCAGCCCAGACTCCCAGGCTAGCAGTGAGTTAGTGGAGCTAACATGATGCAGCCCAGACTCCCAGTACAGGCTAGCAGTGAGTTAGTGGAGCTAACATGATACAGCCCAGACTCCCAGTACAGGCTAGCAGTGAGTTAGTGGAGCTAACATGATGCAGCCCAGACTCCCAGACTAGCAGTGAGTTAGTGGAGCTAACATGATGCAGCCCAGACTCCCAGTACAGGCTAGCAGTGAGTTAGTGGAGCTAACATGATGCAGCCCAGACTCCCAGGCTAGCAGTGAGTTAGTGGAGCTAACATGATGCAGCCCAGACTCCCAGGCTAGCAGTGAGTTAGTGGTGCAGCCCAGACTCCCAGGCTAGCAGTGAGTTATCTGGTGCAGCCCAGACTCCCAGGCTAGCAGTGAGTTAGTGGTGCAGCCCAGACTCCCAGTACAGGCTAGCAGTGAGTTAGTAGAGCTAACATGATGCAGCCCAGACTCCCAGGCTAGCAGTGAGTTAGTGGAGCTAACATGATGCAGCCCAGACTCCCAGGCTAGCAGTGAGTTAGTGGAGCTAACATGATGCAGCCCAGACTCCCAGTACAGGCTAGCAGTGAGTTAGTGGAGCTAACATGATGCAGTCCAGACTCCCAGTACAGGCTAGCAGTGAGTTAGTGGATCTAACATGATGCAGTCTAGACTCCCAGTACAGGCTAGCAGTGACTTAGTGGAGCTAACATGATGCAGCCCAGACTCCCAGGCTAGCAGTGAGTTAGTGGAGCAGACAGGGTGCAGCCCAGACTCCCAGTACAGGCTATCAGTGAGCTAGTGGAGCTAACATGATGCAGCCCAGACTCCCAGGCTAGCAGTGAGTTAGTGGAGCAGACAGGGTGCAGCCCAGACTCCCAGTACAGGCTAGCAGTGAGCTAGTGGAGCTAACATGATGCAGCCCAGACTCCCAGGCTAGCAGTGAGTTAGTAGAGCTAACATGATGCAGCCCAGACTCCCAGACTAGCAGTGAGCTAGTGGAGCTAACATGATGCAGCCCAGACTCCCAGGCTAGCAGTGAGTTAGTGGTGCTAACATGATGCAGCCCAGACTCCCAGTACAGGCTATCAGTGAGCTAGTGGAGCTAACATGATGCAGCCCAGACTCCCAGGCTAGCAGTGAGTTAATGGAGCTAACATGATGTAGCCCAGACTCCCAGGCTAGCAGTGAGTTAGTGGAGCTAACATGATGCAGCCCAGACTCCCAGGCTAGCAGTGAGTTAGTAGAGCTAACATGATGCAGCCCAGACTCCCAGACTAGCAGTGAGTTAGTGGTGCAGCCCAGACTCCCAGGCTAGCAGTGAGTTATCTGGTGCAGCCCAGACTCCCAGGCTAGCAGTGAGTTAGTGGTGCAGCCCAGACTCCCAGTACAGGCTAGCAGTGAGTTAGTAGAGCTAACATGATGCAGCCCAGACTCCCAGGCTAGCAGTGAGTTAGTGGAGCTAACATGATGCAGCCCAGACTCCCAGGCTAGCAGTGAGTTAGTGGAGCTAACATGATGCAGTCCAGACTCCCAGTACAGGCTAGCAGTGAGTTAGTGGATCTAACATGATGCAGTCTAGACTCCCAGTACAGGCTAGCAGTGACTTAGTGGAGCTAACATGATGCAGCCCAGACTCCCAGGCTAGCAGTGAGTTAGTGGAGCAGACAGGGTGCAGCCCAGACTCCCAGTACAGGCTATCAGTGAGCTAGTGGAGCTAACATGATGCAGCCCAGACTCCCAGGCTAGCAGTGAGTTAGTGGAGCAGACAGGGTGCAGCCCAGACTCCCAGTACAGGCTAGCAGTGAGCTAGTGGAGCTAACATGATGCAGCCCAGACTCCCAGGCTAGCAGTGAGTTAGTAGAGCTAACATGATGCAGCCCAGACTCCCAGACTAGCAGTGAGCTAGTGGAGCTAACATGATGCAGCCCAGACTCCCAGGCTAGCAGTGAGTTAGTGGTGCTAACATGATGCAGCCCAGACTCCCAGTACAGGCTATCAGTGAGCTAGTGGAGCTAACATGATGCAGCCCAGACTCCCAGGCTAGCAGTGAGTTAGTGGAGCTAACATGATGTAGCCCAGACTCCCAGGCTAGCAGTGAGTTAGTGGAGCTAACATGATGCAGCCCAGACTCCCAGGCTAGCAGTGAGTTAGTAGAGCTAACATGATGCAGCCCAGACTCCCAGTACAGGCTAGCAGTGAGCTAGTGGAGCTAACATGATACAGCCCAGACTCCCAGGCTAGCAGTGAGTTAGTGGAGCTAACATGATGCAGCCCAGACTCCCAGGCTATCAGTGAGCTAGTGGAGCTAACATGATGCAGCCCAGACTCCCAGGCTAGCAGTGAGTTAGTGGAGTTAACATGATGCAGCCCAGACTCCCAGGCTAGCAGTGAGTTAGTGGTGCAGACAGGGTGCAGCCCAGACTCCCAGTACAGGCTATCAGTGAGCTAGTGGAGCTAACATGATACAGCCCAGACTCCCAGTGCAGGCTAGCAGTGAGTTAGTGGAGCTAACATGATGCAGCCCAGACTCCCAGTACAGGCTATCAGTGAGCTAGTGGAGCTAACATGATACAGCCCAGACTCCCAGTGCAGGCTAGCAGTGAGTTAGTGGAGCTAACATGATGCAGCCCAGACTCCCAGTACAGGCTAGCAGTGAGTTAGTGGAGCTAACATGATACAGCCCAGACTCCCAGGCTAGCAGTGAGTTAGTGGAGCTAACATGATGCAGCCCAGACTCCCAGGCTAGCAGTGAGTTAGTGGAGCTAACATGATGCAGCCCAGACTCCCAGGCTAGCAGTGAGTTAGTAGAGCTAACATGATGCAGCCCAGACTCCCAGGCTAGCAGTGAGTTAGTGGAGCTAACATGATGCAGCCCAGACTCCCAGTACAGGCTAGCAGTGAGTTAGTGGAGCTAACATGATGCAGCCCAGACTCCCAGTACAGGCTAGCAGTGAGTTAGTGGAGCTAACATGATGCAGCCCAGACTCCCAGTACAGACTAGCAGTGAGTTAGTGGAGCTAACATGATGCAGCCCAGACTCCCAGGCTAGCAGTGAGTTAGTGGAGCTAACATGATGCAGTCCAGACTCCCAGGCTAGCAGTGAGTTAGTGGAGCTAACATGATGCAGTCCAGACTCCCAGTACAGGCTAGCAGTGAGTTAGTGGAGCTAACATGATGCAGTCCAGACTCCCAGTACAGGCTAGCAGTGAGTTAGTGGAGCTAACATGATGCAGCCCAGACTCCCAGGCTAGCAGTGAGTTAGTAGAGCTAACATGATGCAGTCCAGACTCCCAGTACAGACTAGCAGTGAGTTAGTGGAGCTAACATGATGCAGCCCAGACTCCCAGTACAGACTAGCAGTGAGTTAGTGGAGCTAACATGATGCAGCCCAGACTCCCAGGCTAGCAGTGAGTTAGTGGAGCTAACATGATGCAGCCCAGACTCCCAGTACAGGCTAGCAGTGAGTTAGTGGAGCTAACATGATACAGCCCAGACTCCCAGTACAGGCTAGCAGTGAGTTAGTGGAGCTAACATGATGCAGCCCAGACTCCCAGACTAGCAGTGAGTTAGTGGAGCTAACATGATGCAGCCCAGACTCCCAGTACAGGCTAGCAGTGAGTTAGTGGAGCTAACATGATGCAGCCCAGACTCCCAGGCTAGCAGTGAGTTAGTGGAGCTAACATGATGCAGCCCAGACTCCCAGGCTAGCAGTGAGTTAGTGGTGCAGCCCAGACTCCCAGGCTAGCAGTGAGTTATCTGGTGCAGCCCAGACTCCCAGGCTAGCAGTGAGTTAGTGGTGCAGCCCAGACTCCCAGTACAGGCTAGCAGTGAGTTAGTAGAGCTAACATGATGCAGCCCAGACTCCCAGGCTAGCAGTGAGTTAGTGGAGCTAACATGATGCAGCCCAGACTCCCAGGCTAGCAGTGAGTTAGTGGAGCTAACATGATGCAGCCCAGACTCCCAGTACAGGCTAGCAGTGAGTTAGTGGAGCTAACATGATGCAGTCCAGACTCCCAGTACAGGCTAGCAGTGAGTTAGTGGATCTAACATGATGCAGTCTAGACTCCCAGTACAGGCTAGCAGTGACTTAGTGGAGCTAACATGATGCAGCCCAGACTCCCAGGCTAGCAGTGAGTTAGTGGAGCAGACAGGGTGCAGCCCAGACTCCCAGTACAGGCTATCAGTGAGCTAGTGGAGCTAACATGATGCAGCCCAGACTCCCAGGCTAGCAGTGAGTTAGTGGAGCAGACAGGGTGCAGCCCAGACTCCCAGTACAGGCTAGCAGTGAGCTAGTGGAGCTAACATGATGCAGCCCAGACTCCCAGGCTAGCAGTGAGTTAGTAGAGCTAACATGATGCAGCCCAGACTCCCAGACTAGCAGTGAGCTAGTGGAGCTAACATGATGCAGCCCAGACTCCCAGGCTAGCAGTGAGTTAGTGGTGCTAACATGATGCAGCCCAGACTCCCAGTACAGGCTATCAGTGAGCTAGTGGAGCTAACATGATGCAGCCCAGACTCCCAGGCTAGCAGTGAGTTAATGGAGCTAACATGATGTAGCCCAGACTCCCAGGCTAGCAGTGAGTTAGTGGAGCTAACATGATGCAGCCCAGACTCCCAGGCTAGCAGTGAGTTAGTAGAGCTAACATGATGCAGCCCAGACTCCCAGACTAGCAGTGAGTTAGTGGTGCAGCCCAGACTCCCAGGCTAGCAGTGAGTTATCTGGTGCAGCCCAGACTCCCAGGCTAGCAGTGAGTTAGTGGTGCAGCCCAGACTCCCAGTACAGGCTAGCAGTGAGTTAGTAGAGCTAACATGATGCAGCCCAGACTCCCAGGCTAGCAGTGAGTTAGTGGAGCTAACATGATGCAGCCCAGACTCCCAGGCTAGCAGTGAGTTAGTGGAGCTAACATGATGCAGTCCAGACTCCCAGTACAGGCTAGCAGTGAGTTAGTGGATCTAACATGATGCAGTCTAGACTCCCAGTACAGGCTAGCAGTGACTTAGTGGAGCTAACATGATGCAGCCCAGACTCCCAGGCTAGCAGTGAGTTAGTGGAGCAGACAGGGTGCAGCCCAGACTCCCAGTACAGGCTATCAGTGAGCTAGTGGAGCTAACATGATGCAGCCCAGACTCCCAGGCTAGCAGTGAGTTAGTGGAGCAGACAGGGTGCAGCCCAGACTCCCAGTACAGGCTAGCAGTGAGCTAGTGGAGCTAACATGATGCAGCCCAGACTCCCAGGCTAGCAGTGAGTTAGTAGAGCTAACATGATGCAGCCCAGACTCCCAGACTAGCAGTGAGTTAGTAGAGCTAACATGATGCAGCCCAGACTCCCAGACTAGCAGTGAGTTAGTGGTGCAGCCCAGACTCCCAGGCTAGCAGTGAGTTAGTGGTGCAGCCCAGACTCCCAGGCTAGCAGTGAGTTAGTGGTGCAGCCCAGACTCCCAGTACAGGCTAGCAGTGAGTTAGTAGAGCTAACATGATGCAGCCCAGACTCCCAGGCTAGCAGTGAGTTAGTGGAGCTAACATGATGCAGCCCAGACTCCCAGGCTAGCAGTGAGTTAGTGGAGCTAACATGATGCAGCCCAGACTCCCAGTACAGGCTAGCAGTGAGTTAGTGGAGCTAACATGATGCAGCCCAGACTCCCAGGCTAGCAGTGAGTTAGTGGAGCTAACATGATCAGCCCAGACTCCCAGTACAGGCTAGCAGTGAGTTAGTGGAGCTAACATGATGCAGCCCAGACTCCCAGTACAGGCTAGCAGTGAGTTAGTGGAGCTAACATGATGCAGCCCAGACTCCCAGTACAGGCTAGCAGTGAGTTAGTGGAGCTAACATGATGCAGCCCAGACTCCCAGGCTAGCAGTGAGCTAGTGGAGCTAACATGATGCAGCCCAGACTCCCAGACTAGCAGTGAGTTAGTGGTGCTAACAGGATGCAGCCCAGACTCCCAGGCTAGCAGTGAGTTAGTGGTGCAGCCCAGACTCCCAGGCTAGCAGTGAGTTAGTGGTGCAGCCCAGACTCCCAGGCTAGCAGTGAGATAGTGGAGCAGACAGGGTGCAGCCCAGACTCCGAGACTATCAGTGAGTTAGTGGTGCAGCCCAGACTCCCAGGCCAGCAGTGAGTTAGTGGTGCAGCCCAGACTCCCAGGCTAGCAGTGAGTTAGTGGAGCTAACATGATGCAGCCCAGACTCCCAGGCTAGCAGTGAGTTAGTGGTGCAGCCCAGACTCCCAGGCTAGCAGTGAGTTAGTGGAGCTAACATGATGCAGCCCAGACTCCCAGGCTAGCAGTGAGTTAGTGGTGCAGCCCAGACTCCCAGGCTAGCAGTGAGATAGTGGAGCAGGCAGGGTGCAGGCTATAAGAGGTTGGCTACGCTAATAGACAGGCTTGATCTTTGATACACATTTGGCAGAAGTACCGAAAGTAACACAAAATCTAGTACCGAACCGTTTTTCATGTTCTAGTGTCCAAGTACAGACGTTTGGGTATAGGAATACAAACAGGATGTGATTTAACTAACAGGATATTACATCACCATCAATCTTCACCACTAGTATTGGACAGTTGGCCTGGTCGGCACTTCAAACGACACCCTATATAGTTAAAAATGTGTCTCAAAGATCAGTGCAACACTAGTTCTTTATATATCCCTACTTTTAACTATATAGGGTGTCGTTTGAAATGCAGACCAGGCCTACTGTCCAATACTAGTGGTGAAGATTGATGGTGATGTAATATCCTGTTAGTGAAATCACATCCTGTTTCTATTCCTGTGTGGACGTGTGCCCGTCCGTGTGTGTACTTACGGTGTGTGTGTGTGTGTGTGTGTGTGTGTGTGTGTGTGTGTGTGTGTGTGTGTGTGTGCAGCGGCGGCGGCGTCTTGCGGCCAGGAGAGAGAGTGTCCTGAAGTCTCTACAAGGACTTCTCACTAGAAGGAAGGGCCTGAGAAGACAGAGCCTTAAACCTACACGGACACCGTGAGCACACACCTCATGAATACACACACACAGCCCTACACTGCTCTGAGCACACACACACACACACACACACACACTGCCCTACACTGCTCTGAGCAGACACACACACACACTGCCCTACACTGCTCTGAGCACACACACACACACACACACTGCCCTACACTGCTCTGAGCACACACACACACACACACACACTGCCCTACACTGCTCTGAGCAGACACACACACACACACACACTGCCCTACACTGCTCTGAGCAGACACACACACACACTGCCCTACACTGCTCTGAGCAGACACACACACACACACACACTGCCCTACACTGCTCTGAGCAGACACACACACACACACACACACTGCCCTACACTGCTCTGAGCAGACACACACACACACACACTGCCCTACACTGCTCTGAGCAGACACACACACACACACACACTGCCCTACACTGCTCTGAGCAGACACACACACACACACACACACACTGCCCTACACTGCTCTGAGCAGACACACACACACACACACACACACTGCCCTACACTGCTCTGAGCAGACACACACACACACACTACCCTACACTGCTCTGAGCAGACACACACACATACACTACTCTGAAATAATCTACTTTTTTTTTCATCAGGAAAAATGGTGCTGGAGGGAAGAAGAGTAGAAAGACAGGTGGGCAGAAACGGGACAGAAAAACAGGCGGCAAGACAACGGAGAGCAAGACAACAGGCGGCAAGACAACAGGCTGCAAGACAACGGAGAGCAAGACAACAGGCGGCAAGACAACAGGCGGCAAGACAACAGGCGGCAAGACAACAGGCGGCAAGACAACGGAGAGCAAGACAACAGGCTGCAAGACAACGGAGAGCAAGACAACAGGCGGCAAGACAACGGAGAGCAAGACAACAGGCTGCAAGACAACAGGCGGCAAGACAACAGATGAGAAGGTGGAAAGTACGAAAACGGAAGTCAAAAAATTGGAAGGCAAAAAAACTGAATGTAAGAAACCAGAACAAAAGATGGAGAAGAAAGTGGAGCGCAAGAAATCAGCGGAGGCTAAGAAGTCTGAATCGACCCGGTCGGAGGCTAAGAAGTCTGAATCGACCCGGTCGGAGGCTAAGAAGTCTGAATCGACCCGGTCGGAGGCTAAGAAGTCTGAATCGACCCGGTCGGAGGCTAAGAAGTCTGAATCGACCCGGTCGGAGGCTAAGAAGTCTGAATCGACCCGGTCGGAGGCTAAGAAGTCTGAATCGACCCGGTCGGAGGCTAAGAAGTCTGAATCGACCCGGTCGGAGGCTAAGAAGTCTGAATCGACCCGGTCGGAGGCTAAGAAGTCTGAATCGACCCGGTCGGAGGCTAAGTCGTCTGAATCGACCCGGTCGGAGGCTAAGAAGTCTGAATCGACCCGGTCGGAGGCTAAGAAGTCTGAATCGACCCGGTCGGAGGCTAAGAAGCCTGAATCGACCCGGTCGGAGGCTAAGAAGCCTGAATCGACCCGGTCGGAGGCTACGAAGCCTGAATCGACCCGGTCGGAGGCTACGAAGCCTGAATCGACCCGGTCGGAGGCTACGAAGCCTGAATCGACCCGGTCGGAGGCTACGAAGGCTGAATCGACCCGGTCGGAGGCTACGAAGGCTGAATCGACAGAAAAGGTAGAGAGACGACAGGAGGAGGAGCCTAAATCACCTCAGTGAGTACAGGAACGAATAACCTGTCTGTCCTACCTGTCTGTCTGTCCTGTACCTGTCTGTCTGTCCTGTACCTGTACCTGTCTGCTTGCCTGTCTATGTCGGTGATCATAACTAACCATTGGTTGTCTTGTCTGTACCAGGAGAGGTGTACTAGGCGACGGCCAGATAACAGACAGTGTGTCTAAACTACATTCCGCTAAAGAATCTTTCACTCTGACGGACTCCACCCTCCACCGTATACACGGAGACATACGCATCTCTCTGAAGACGGACAACCCTGTGAGTCACCCTTTGGGCTGTTTGAGAAATGTACCCGTTTACCCCCCCCCCCCCCAATTCATCAGGACAATAGTAAGTGTCTGATAGTCCTGGACCAACTCACTATGGTCTATATAACGTCTCTCTGTCTGTCTCTGTGTCTCTCTCTGTCTCTCTCTCTGTCTCTGTCTGTCTCTCAGGACATTAGTAAGTGTCTGACAGCGTTGGACCAACTCAGTATGGTCTATGTAACATCACAACACGTCCAGAGACACAGTGAACTCATCACTACTCTCAGAAAGGTATGACTGCTACCACACACACCCAATAACCACACACACACCTGACTTACAGAGCTTTCATTAAGTATTCAGACCCCTTTACTTTTCCCACATTTTGTTAAGTTACAGCCTTATTCTAAAATTGATTAAATAAATCATGTTCCTCATCAATCTAAACACAATACCCCATAATGAAAAAGCAAAAAATGTGTTTTTAGAAATGTTTGCAAATTCAAAACTGCAATATCACATTGATATAAGTATTCAGACCCTTTACTCAGTACTTTGTTGAAGCACCTTTAGCAGCGATTACAGCCTCGAGTCTTCTTGGGTGTGACGCTACAAGCTTGGTACACCTGTATTTGGGGAGTTTCTACCATTATTCTCTGCAGATCCTCTCGTGCTCTGTCAGGTTGGATGTGGAGCATCGCTGCACAGCTATTTTCAGGTCTCTCCAGAGATGTTCGATCAGGTTCAAGTCCGGGCTCTGACTGGGCCACTCAAGGACATTCAGAGACTTGTCCCGAAGCCACTCCTGCATTGATTTGGCTGTGTGCTTAGTGTCGTTGTCCTGTTGGAAGGTGAACCTTCTACCCAGTTTGAGGTCCAGAGAGCTCTGAAGCAGGTTTTCATCAAGGATCTCTCAGAACTTTGCTCTTTTCATGGATTCTGACTAGTCTCTCAGTCCCTGCCGCTGAAAAACATCCCCACAGCATGATGCTGCCACCACCATGCTTCACTGTAGTGATGGTGCCAGGATTTTTCCAGACATGACGCTTGGCATTCAGGCCAAAGCGTTAAATATTGGTTTCATCAGACCAGAGAATCTTGTTTCTCATGTTCTGAGAGTCTTTAGGTGCCTTTTGGCAAAGTCCAAGCGGGCTGTCATGTGCCTTTTACTGAGGAGTGGCTTCCGTCTGGCCACTCTACCATAAAGGCCTGATTGGTGGAGTGCTGCAGAGATGGTTGTCCTTCTGGATGGTTCTCCCATCTCCACAGAGGAACACTAGAGCTCTGTCAGAGTGACCATCTGGTTCTTGGTCACCTCCCTGACCAAGGCCCTTCAAATCAAATTTATTTATATAGCCCTTCGTACATCAGCTGAAATCTCAAAGTGCTGTACAGAAACCCAGCCTAAAACCCCAAACAGCAAGCAATGCATGTGAAAGAAGCACGGTGGCTGGGAAAAACTCCCTAGGAAAAACTCCTGAGAAAGGCCAAAAACCTAGGAAGAAACCTAGAGAGGAACCAGGCTATGAGGGGTGGCCAGTCCTCTTCTGGCTGTGCCGGGTGGATATTATAACAGAACATGGTCAAGATGTTAAAATGTTCGTAAATGACCAGCATGGTCAAATAATAATAATCATAGTAATTGTCGAGGGTGCAACAAGCACGTCCGGTGAACAGGTCAGGGTTCCGTAGCCGCAGGCAGAACAGTTGAAACTGGAGCAGCAGCATGGCCAGGTGGACTGGGGACAGCAAGGAGTCATCATGCCAGGTAGTCCTGAGGCATGGTCCTAGGGCTCAGGTCCTCCGAGAGAAAGAAAGAAAGAAAGAAAGAGAGAATTAGAGAGAGCATATTTACATTCACACAGGACACCGGATAAGACAAGAGAATACTCCAGATGTAACAGACTGACCCTAGCCCCCCGACACAAACTACTGCAGCATAAATACTGGAGGCTGAGACAGGAGGGATCAGAAGACACTGTGGCCCCATCCGATGATACCCCCGGACAGGGCCAAACAGGCATGATATAACCCCACCCACTTTGCCAAAGCACAGCCCCCACACCACTAGAGGGATATCTACAACCACCAACTTACCGTCCGAAGACAAGGCCGAGTATAGCCCACAAAGATGTCCGCCACGGCACAACCCAAGGGGGGGGGCGCCAACCCAGACAGGAAGACCACGTCAGTGGCTCAACCTACTCAAGTGACGCACCCCTCCCATGGACGGCATGGAAGAACACCAGTAAGTCAGTGACTCAGCCCCTGTAAAAGGGTTAGAGGCAGAGAATCCCAGTGGGAAGAGGGGAACCGACAAGGCAGAGACAGCAAGGGCGGTTCGTTGCTCCAGCCTTTCCGTTCACCTTCACACTCCTGGGCCAGACTATACTTAATCATAGGACCTACTGAAGAGATAAGTCTTCAGTAAAGACTTAAAGGTTGAGACTGAGTCTGCGTCTCTCACATGGGTAGGCAGACCATTCCATAAAAATGGAGCTCTATAGGAGAAAGCCCTACCTCCAGTCGTTTGCTTAGAAATTCTAGGGACAATTAGGAGGCCTGCGTCTTGTGACCGTAGCGTACGTGTAGGTATGTACGGCAGGACCAAATCGGAAAGATAGGTAGGAGCAAGCCCATGTAATGCTTTGTAGGTTAGCAGTAAAACCTTGAAATCAGCCCTTGCCTTAACAGGAAGCCAGTGTAGGGAAGCTAGCACTGGAGTAATATGATCAAATTTTTTGGTTCTAGTCAGGATTCTAGCAGCCGTATTTAGCACTAACTGAAGTTTGTTTAGTGCTTTATCCGGGTAGCCGGAAAGTAGAGCATTGCAGTAGTCGAGCCTAGAAGTAACAAAAGCATGGATTAATTTTTCTGCGTCATTTTTGGACAGAAAGTTTCTGATTTTTGCAATGTTACGTAGATGGAAAAAAGCTGTCCTTGAAGCAGTCTTGATATGTTCTTCAAAAGAGAGATCAGGGTCCAGAGTAACGCCGAGGTCCTTCACAGTTTTATTTGAGACGACTGTACAACCATCCAGATTAATTGTCAGATTCAACAGAAGATCTCTTTGTTTCTTGGGACCTAGGACAAGCATCTCTGTTTTGTCCGAGTTTAAAAGTAGAAAATTTGCAGCCATCCACTTCCTTATGTCTGAAACACAGGCTTCTAGCGAGAGCAATTTTGGGGCTTCACCATGTTTCATTGAAATGTACAGCTGTGTGTCGTCCGCATAGCAGTGAAATTTAACATTATGTTTTCGAATGACATCCCCAAGAGGTAAAATATATAGTGAAAACAATAGTGGTCCTAGAACGGAACCTTGAGGAACACCGAAATTTACAATTGATTTGTCAGAGGACGAAACTGATTTCTCAGTTTGGCCGGGTGGCCAGATCTAGAAAGAGCCTTGGTGGTTCCAAACTTCTTCCATTTAAGAATGATGGAGGCCACTGTGTCCTTGGGGACCTTCAATGCTGCAGAAATGTTTTGGTACCCTTCCCCAGATCTGTGCATCAACACAATCCTGTCTCGGAGCTCTACAGATAATTCCTTCGACCTGATGGCTTGGTTTTTGCTCTGACATGCTCTGTCAACTGTGGGACCTTATATAGACAGGTGTGTGCCTTTCCAAATCATGTCCAATCAATTGAGTTTACCACAGGTGGACTCTAATCAAATTGTAGAAACATCTCAAGGATGATCAATGGAAACATGATCCACATGAGCTCAATTTCAAGTCTCATAGCAAAGAGTCTGAATACTTACGGAAATAAGGTATCTGTTTTTTTACTTTTAATACATTTTCAAAAATGTCTAAACCTGTTTTCGCTTTGTCATTATGGAGTATTGTGTGTAGATTGAGGGAAATGTTTTAAGTAATCAATTTTGGAATAAGGTTAGAACTTAACAAAATGTTGAAAAAGTCAAGGGGTCTGAATACTTTCCGAACCACACACAGCTGAAATATATGTATATAGTACCAGGCAAATGTTTGGACACACCTACTCATTCCAGGGTTTTTCTTTATTTTTACTATTTTCTACATTGTAGAATAATAGTGAAGACGTCAACACTATTAAATAACACATATAGAATCATGTAGTAACCAAATAAGTGTTAAACAAATCTTAATATATTTTATATTTTAGATTCTTCAATGTAGCCACCCTTTGCCTTGATGACAGCTTTGCACACTTGGCATTCTCTCAACCAGCTTCATGAGGTGGTCACCTGGAATGCAGGTGGATATTAGACCGGTGGAAAGCTGTCCTTTTGGTCTGATTAGTCCAAATTTGTGATTTTTGGTTCCAACCACTGTGTCTTTGTGAGATGCAGAGTAGGTGAATGAATGATCTCCACGTGTGTGGTTCCCACCGTGAAGCATGGAGGAGGAGGTGTGATGGTGCTTTGCTGAATCGATCAATAAACCGTTCTGTCTGCTGGTGACACTGTGTGATTTATTTAGAATTTAAGGCACACTTAACTAGCATGGCTACCACAGCATTCTGCAGCGATATGCCATCCCATCTGATTAGCGCTTAGTGGGACAATCATTTGTTTTTCAACATGACAATTACCCAACACACCTCCTGACTGTGTAAGGGCTACTTGACCAAGAAGTAATGGAGTGCTGCATCAGATGACCTGGCCTCCACAATCACCCAACATCAACCCAATGAGATGGTTTGGGATGAGTTGAACTGCAGAGTGAAGGAAAAGCAGCCAACAAGTGCTCAGCATATGTGGGACCTCCTTCAAGACTGTTGGAAAAGCATTCCTCATGAAGCTGGTTGAGAGAATGCCAAGAGTGTGCAAATCTGTCATCAAGGCAAAGGGTGGCTACTTTGAAGAATCTCAAATATATTTTGATTTGTTTAACACTTTTTTTTGGTTACTACATGATTCCATATGTGTTATTTCATAGTTTTTATGTCTTCACTATTATTCTACAATGTAGAAAATAGTAAAAATAAAGAAAAACCCTGGAATGAGTAGGTGTGTCCAAACTTTTGACTGGTACTTTACATCCAATAACTACACACACACCTGACATGCAGACAATAACTACACACACACACACACTTCACTCCTTTACCACGTACACACACCTAACCACAACTGTGCTTCCCAGATGCGTCGTTTCCGCAGTAACCAGGACGTGATGGACAAGGCGTCGATGCTCTACAACCGCTTCAAGAACGCGTTCCTATTGGTTAACGACAAGGATAACGTCATCAGCCCCGAGTTCCTCCGCTCGCTCCTGGAGGAGAAAGAGAGAGAGGAGGAGGAGAGGGTGGAGAGATGGAGGGAGAAACAGAAGAGGAGAGGGGAGGTGCTGCAGGAGGTTCGCAGGAGAATGAGTCAACTGGAAGAGAGAAGGGGAGGAGAGAAGGGAGTCGTCGCGACTGAGAAGAAGGAAGAGGGGCTGCCAGAGGAGGGGCTGCCGGAGGAGGGGCTGCCGGAGGATGGAAGCTCCGAACTACAATAGAATCATCCTGAGCTCCGCTGGGAGAACCGAGCAGGGTGAAGTTGCCCTTAGACTCTGATCTTGGTGCAGGTTACAATTTTCTACCACTAATGGTTGAAGGTTAAATATTTGGGGAGGGAAACTGATTCTAGATCTGTTCCTGGTGGGGACAGAACAATGGAACATACCAACTCAGAATCAGAGGGGGGTGAACACGGAACATACCAACTGTCCAACTGGGGTTATGTTGTTTCTTAACCCTTCCTTGTCCACTCAAGAGTATTTGGAAAACCTCCTCACCCATATTCATTGGTGCACACCGTTTAAAAAAAAACATTGCAGACGTTTTGCAATGGAAAAGGACAACGAGTGTTTGTTTTTTCTTTGACAAGTTCAGGTTGTTAAGTCTTGTAGTGAATAGGGCTCGGGTGTTTTCTTAAAGACAGACTGACCTGTGGAGTGTCTTAAGTCTCTCTCCTTTCCCTGAGGATTTAGAGGAGAAGTTTTCCTCTGATGCTTTTAATAAAGAAGCCCTACTAATAGAAACCAGAGAATAGTTCAGTCTACAAATGTTTTTACTTTCCTGATGGTTTTTATTTTTTATTATTTTTTATACCTTGTATGTTCTCTTAAATACTTTCCTGATGGTTGTCATTGTTTTTTTTATACCTTGTATGTTCTCTTAAATACTATACTTCATGTTGTTGTATAGTTTTAACGGTGATGTGTAGACTTCATTCTACTTAGCCTGGATTCTACTTTTGCTCGTATTCTTTTCCTGCAATACGTAGCCTAGTTACCACATTGGATTATTGCTTTAGCCAGATGGCTAGTTTGGCTAGTTGTCTGAACCAGATCTGCTTCAGACAGGTAATATTACCCTTCAGGTATCTCCCGTTCAATAGCCATCACTGCTCATGGTTGTAAACCAACCCCCCCAGAGAGCAAGTAGCGCACAAGCTGCCATGTTGAATTGAAGCACCGGAAGGAATGTCCAGAGAAATTGAAGCAAAGACTACATTGTCAACGAGATATTCCACTATAGTCAGTAAATCAGCGTTGCCTGTGAGTACTCTGTTTAAAAAGTCTGGCTGATTCATTCCAGGACAGACAGCATTATATTTTAACCCCCCTTGATTTAACTGCAGTGATACTTGTTTTCACACACACACACAGAGACAGAGAGACACAGACAGGAGTTGTACTGTTCTGTGAATGGTTTTTAAAGGGGTGAAACAAACACTTTGGTTTGACACTGTGGAGTAGATTGCTACACTTTTAGATATGTTTTACAGTTGTCATTTTACTGGTATAAAAGTTAGCATTAATTCAGGTTACACTGTCATCAATAAACCGTTCTGTCACGTTATTAATGAGTATTAATTCAGGTTACACTGTCATCAATAAACCGTTCTGTCACGTTATTAATGAGTATTAATTCAGGTTACACTGTCATCAATAAACCGTTCTGTCACGTTATTAATGAGTATTAATTCAGGTTACACTGTCATCAATAAACCGTTCTGTCACGTTATTAATGAGTATTAATTCAGGTTACACTGTCATCAATAAACCGTTCTGCATAAGATGAGAATCAGATGGTTTCTTGTGTGTTTTCGGGACAGACGTTTAGTAATCTATAACTTGCTAGCGTTTTTTTTAATTTAAGGAATACAAATAGGCCTATTTCAATGAAAAATGCTTTTGTCTAAAAAAATAAAAATGTAATACAATTGTGTGACATTTCTACATAACATTTACATTTGACATTTTAGGACAGTTTTTATAAGGGTGGCCAATAAGTAGCCTACACCCGTTAAACACCTGTAGCTTGTTGTCGGTCAGTCGAAGCGGAAACAGCGTCTGAAGCGGCGCGGTGTGGAGCGGGACATTTCTAATCAATACAACATGGAATTAAAACGACATTGGCTGTTTTAATATGTTACCTTTGTTTTAACTAGGCGAGTTAGTTAAGAACAAATTCTTATTTACAATGACGGCCTACACCGGACAAACCCGGACGCCAATTGTGTGCCGCCCTATGGGACTCCCAATCACAGCTGGTTGTGATACAGCCTGGATTCGAACCAGGAAAGCCTCTAGCACTGAGATGCAGTGTTTTTAGACCGCTGCGCCACTCGGGAATACGAATGGAGTTGTTATAGACAAGGATGAGAAGCACAGCAAAATGGACTGAATTAGACTTGCTAAATTAGCTACCGAGCTGGCTACTGTAGGTGACTAGCTTAACATACATTTGATGCAGTCGAGACAGACTACCCGATGAGATGCTAGGTAACCTATGGCAGATCTTGTTCGCGCTAAACGATTAGCATGTGAAACAGATGTTAATATGCCAAAGCAACTGGGGAAAAAGTCAATTTAATAAAAAGTGGGTAACACTTGACACCCAGCGTCATAGTACGTTATGACACGGTCATAACCTGTTATATTGCCATAACACTGTCATGACACCTAGTTAGACCTGTTGTGACACATTTACATTATTTTATGGCTGGTTATGACACCTACATAAAGTGTGAAAACCCACAAAAACCCAACCACACAGCTGGTCCCCAGGCAGTTGTTGTATTTTGCACAGAAGTTCACAAGCGAAAGGGGAAAAAGGTTAGAGAGAGAGAGCACAGATGCGAGAATGAATTATACATCATACAACAAACTAAATGGTTTATATAAGCGTACATTGGTAAAATTCCCTCTCCCGATTTCAGAGCCCTCTCGTCTGAGTGCACCGGGGCGCGGAATAACCGATGAATTACAAACACTCAACACCGGTTAAAGTATGTCCGGTGTAACCGAACGCTTTGGATAACAGGAAAACAGCCTAATCGTGTCTGGAAGTAGCTAGTCAATGTTAACCGGTTAGTTTGGGTGCTTTAATAACATCCGTTGTGAGGAGCAAACCCATCTCCTGAGATAGAGAGTTAAGGTGTGCGCTCTGAACGCAACGCGTTGACGGACACCTAAAGAGCGCATTCCGACTACACTGTGACTGTTGGTTATCTCTCGGTGGGATCCGGTGTGTATTCATTACGTCGATTCGGTTAAAACGTTTCTAAAAAACAGGTCACACATCTTGCTGCTGTGATGGCACACTGTGGTATTTCACTTAACTGTGGTATTTTACTTTCACTTTCATTCTTTGTGTATCTGTGTAATCTGAGGGAAATATGTGTCTCTAATATGGTCCTACATTTGGCAGGAGGTTAGGAAGTGCAGCTCAGTTTCCACCTCATTTTGTGGGCAGTGTGCACATAGCCTGTCTTCTCTTGAGAGCCAGGTCTGCCTAAGGCGGCCTTTCTCAATAGCAAGGCTATGCTCACTGAGTCTGTACATAGTCAAAGATTTGCTTAAGTTTGGGTCAGTCACAGTGGTCAGGTATTCTGCCACTGTGTTCTCTCTGTTTAGGGCCAAATAGCATTCTAGTTTGCTCTGTTTTTTGTTAATTCTTTCCAATGTGTCAAGTAATTATCTTTTTGTTTTCTCATGATTTGGTTGGGTTTAATTGTGTTGCTGTCCTGGGGCTCTGTGGGGACTCTTCTCCAGGTTCATCTCTTTGTAGGTGAAGGCTTTGTTGAATCCAGTTATAGCAGGTTGTAGAATTGAATTGCTATTTTCTGGATTTTAATCATTAGTGGGAATTGTCCTAATTATGAACAGCATGCATTATTTGGTGTTTTACCCAGAGGATGTTTTTGCAGAATTCTTCATGCAGTCTCAATTTGGTGTTTTGTCCCATTTTGTGAATTCTTGGTTGGTGAGCGGACCCCAGACCTCACAACCACAAAGGACAATGGATTATGTAACTGATTCAAGTATTTTTAGCCAGATCCTAATTGGTATGTCGAATTTTATGTTCCTTTTTTAAAATACTGTTTTACCCAATTTCATTGTATCCAATTGGTAGTTACAGTCTTGTTCCATCGCTGTAACTCCTGTACGGACTGGGGAGAGATGAAGGTCGAGAGCCGTGCATCCTCCGAAACACAACCCAACCAACAAGACTGCTTCTTGACACAATGCACATCCAACCAGGAAGCCAGCTGCACCAGCATGTCGGAGGAAACACCGTACACCTGGTGACTGTGTCAGCATGCATTGCCCCCGGCCCGGCCCGCCACAGGAGTCGCTAGAGCGAGATGAACATCCCTGCCGGCCAACGCTGGGCCGATTGTGCGCCACCCCATGGGTCTCCCGGTCGCGGCCAGCTGCGACAGAGTCTGGACTCGAACCCAGAATCTCTAGTGGCACAGCTAGCACTGCGATGCACTGCCTTAGACCACTGTGCCACTCGGTAGGCTGTAAATGTTAATTTTGATGGCGTAGAAGGTCCTTCTTGCCTTGTCTCTCAGATCGTTCACAGCTTTGTGGAAGTTACCTGTGGCGTTGATGTTTAGGCTAAGGTAGATTAACTGTCAGGGCCCAAATCTGTGCAGAAGATCTAGGTGCTGCTGTAGGCCCTCCTTGGTTGGGGACAGATCTAGGTGCTGCTGTAGGCCCTCCTTGGTTTGGGGACAGATCTAGGTGCTGCTGTAGGCCCTCCTTGGTTGGGGACAGATCTAGGTGCTGCTGTAGGCCCTCCTTGGTTGGGGACAGATCTAGGTGCTGCTGTAGGCCCTCCTTGGTTGGGGACAGATCTAGGTGCTGCTGTAGGCCCTCCTTGGTTGGGGACAGATCTAGGTGCTGCTGTAGGCCCTCCTTGGTTGGGGACAGATCTAGGTGCTGCTGTAGGCCCTCCTTGGTTGGGGACAGATCTAGGTGCTGCTGTAGGCCCTCCTTGGTTGGGGACAGATCTAGGTGCTGCTGTAGGCCCTCCTTGGTTGGGGACAGATCTAGGTGCTGCTGTAGGCCCTCCTTGGTTGGGGACAGATCTAGGTGCTGCTGTAGGACCTCCTTGGTTGGGGACAGAAGCACCAGATCATCAGCAAACAGGAGACATTTGACTTCAGGTTCTAGAGTGCTGCAGACTGTTCTAGAACCCTCGTCAAAATTGAGTCAAAAGCTTTTTTGAAATCAACAAAGCATGAGAAGACTTTGGTTTTGTTTTGTTTTGTGTTGTTTGTGAATTAGGGTGTGCAGGGTGAATACGTGGTCTGTCGTATGAGGTCAGTGATAAAGTAGTCTACAGTACTACTGCCAAGAGATGAGCTATAGGTGTACCTACCATAGGAGTCCCCTCGACGCCTACCATTGACTATATACAGACCCAGCGTCCGACAGAGCTGCAGGAGTTGTGACCCATTTTTGTTGGTTATGTTGTCATAGTTGTGTCTAGGGGGGCATATGGGGGAGGGAATGCTGTCACCTCCAGGTAGGTGTTTGTCCCCCTGTGTGCTGAGGGTGTCAGGTTCTTGTCCAGTTCTGGCATTTAGGTCGCCACAGACTAGTACATGTCCCTGGGCCTGGAAATGGTTGATTTCCCCCTCTAGGATGGAGAAGCTGTCGTCATTAAAGTATGGGGGATTCTATTGGGAGGACATGGGTAGTACACAGGAGGACATTTTTCTCTGTTGAGAAAATCCTTATTAAATTCTAGCCAAATGTATAATGTTCCTATTTTGATTAATTTAATAGAGTGGGTAAGGTCTGCTCTATACCAGATTAGCATACCCACTGAGTCTCTTCCCTGTTTCACACCTGGTAGTTTGGTGGATGGGACTACCAGCTCTCTGTAACCTAGAGGACAACCAGTGGGTCCATCTCCTCTATACCACCCACCTGGTAGTGTGGTGGATGGGACTACCAGCTCTCTGTAACCTAGAGGGTAACCAGTGGGTCCATCTCCTCTATACCACCTGGTAGTGTGGTGGATGGGACTACCAGCTCTCTGTAACCTAGAGGACAACCAGTGGGTCCATCTCCTCTATACCACCTGGTAGTGTGGTGGATGGGACTACCAGCTCTCTGTAACCTAGAGGACAACCAGTGGGTCCATCTCCTCTATACCACCTGGTAGTGTGGTGGATGGGACTACCAGCTCTCTGTAACCTAGAGGGCAACCAGTGGGTCCATCTCCTCTATACCACCTGGTAGTGTGGTGGATGGGACTACCAGCTCTTTGTAACCTAGAGGGCAACCAGTGGATCCATCTCCTCTATACCACCCACCTGGTAGTGTGGTGGATGGGACTACCAGCTCTCTGTAACCTAGAGGGCAAACAGTGGATCCATCTCCTCTATACCACCCACCTGGTAGTGTGGTGGATGGGACTACCAGCTCTCTGTAACCTAGAGGGCAAACAGTGGGTCCGTCTCCTCTATACCACCTGGTAGTTTGGTGGATGGGACTACCAGCTCTCTATAACCTAGAGGGCAAACAGTGGGTCCGTCTCCTCTATACCACCTGGTAGTTTGGTGGATGGGACTACCAGCTCTCTGTAACCTAGAGGACAACCAGTGGGTCCATCTCCTCTATACCACCTGGTAGTGTGGTGGATGGGACTACCAGCTCTCTGTAACCTAGAGGACAACCAGTGGGTCCATCTCCTCTATACCACCTGGTAGTGTGGTGGATGGGACTACCAGCTCTCTGTAACCTAGAGGACAACCAGTGGGTCCATCTCCTCTATACCACCTGGTAGTGTGGTGGATGGGACTACCAGCTCTCTGTAACCTAGAGGGCAAACAGTGGGTCCGTCTCCTCTATACCACCTGGTAGTGTGGTGGATGGGACTACCAGCTCTCTGTAACCTAGAGGACAACCAGTGGGT
Organism: Salmo trutta; assembly: GCF_901001165.1. Taxonomy (NCBI): domain Eukaryota; kingdom Metazoa; phylum Chordata; class Actinopteri; order Salmoniformes; family Salmonidae; genus Salmo; species Salmo trutta. The sequence continues at coordinate 62,786,581 of NC_042961.1, forward strand.
CCGTCTCCTCTATACCACCTGGTAGTGTGGTGGATGGGACTACCAGCTCTCTGTAACCTAGAGGGCAACCAGTGGGTCCATCTCCTCTATACCACCTGGTAGTGTGGTGGATGGGACTACCAGCTCTCTGTAACCTAGAGGACAACCAGTGGGTCCGTCTCCTCTATACCACCTGGTAGTGTGGTGGATGGGACTACCAGCTCTCTGTAACCTAGAGGGCAACCAGTGGGTCCATCTCCTCTATACCACCCACCTGGTAGTGTGGTGGATGGGACTACCAGCTCTCTGTAACCTAGAGGACAACCAGTGGGTCCATCTCCTCTATACCACCTGGTAGTGTGGTGGATGGGACTACCAGCTCTCTGTAACCTAGAGGGCAACCAGTGGGTCCATCTCCTCTATACCACCCACCTGGTAGTGTGGTGGATGGGACTACCAGCTCTCTGTAACCTAGAGGGCAAACAGTGGGTCCGTCTCCTCTATACCACCTGGTAGTTTGGTGGATGGGACTACCAGCTCTCTGTAACCTAGAGGGTAACCAGTGGGTCCATCTCCTCTATACCACCTGGTAGTTTGGTGGATGGGACTACCAGCTCTCTGTAACCTAGAGGACAACCAGTGGGTCCATCTCCTCTATACCACCTGGTAGTGTGGTGGATGGGACTACCAGCTCTCTGTAACCTAGAGGACAACCAGTGGGTCCGTCTCCTCTATACCACCCACCTGGTAGTGTGGTGGATGGGACTACCAGCTCTCTGTAACCTAGAGGACAACCAGTGGGTCCATCTCCTCTATACCACCTGGTAGTTTGGTGGATGGGACTACCAGCTCTCTGTAACCTAGAGGACAACCAGTGGGTCCATCTCCTCTATACCACCTGGTAGTGTGGTGGATGGGACTACCAGCTCTCTGTAACCTAGAGGACAACCAGTGGGTCCGTCTCCTCTATACCACCTGGTAGTGTGGTGGATGGGACTACCAGCTCTCTGTAACCTAGAGGGCAACCAGTGGGTCCATCTCCTCTATACCACCTGGTAGTGTGGTGGATGGGACTACCAGCTCTCTGTAACCTAGAGGACAACCAGTGGGTCCGTCTCCTCTATACCACCCACCTGGTAGTGTGGTGGATGGGACTACCAGCTCTCTGTAACCTAGAGGGCAACCAGTGGGTCCATCTCCTCTATACCACCCACCTGGTAGTGTGGTGGATGGGACTACCAGCTCTCTGTAACCTAGAGGGCAACCAGTGGGTCCGTCTCCTCTATACCACCCACCTGGTAGTGTGGTGGATGGGACTACCAGCTCTCTGTAACCTAGAGGACAACCAGTGGGTCCGTCTCCTCTATACCACCCACCTGGTAGTGTGGTGGATGGGACTACCAGCTCTCTGTAACCTAGAGGACAACCAGTGGGTCCGTCTCCTCTATACCACCTGGTAGTGTGGTGGATGGGACTACCAGCTCTCTGTAACCTAGAGGGCAACCAGTGGGTCCGTCTCCTCTATACCACCTGGTAGTGTGGTGGATGGGACTACCAGCTCTCTGTAACCTAGAGGACAACCAGTGGGTCCGTCTCCTCTATACCACCTGGTAGTGTGGTGGATGGGACTACCAGCTCTCTGTAACCTAGAGGGCAACCAGTGGGTCCATCTCCTCTATACCACCTGGTAGTGTGGTGGATGGGACTACCAGCTCTCTGTAACCTAGAGGACAACCAGTGGGTCCGTCTCCTCTATACCACCTGGTAGTGTGGTGGATGGGACTACCAGCTCTCTGTAACCTAGAGGGCAACCAGTGGGTCCGTCTCCTCTATACCACCTGGTAGTGTGGTGGATGGGACTACCAGCTCTCTGTAACCTAGAGGGCAACCAGTGGGTCCGTCTCCTCTATACCACCTGGTAGTGTGGTGGATGGGACTACCAGCTCTCTGTAACCTAGAGGGAAACCAGTGGGTCCATCTCCTCTATACCACCTGGTAGTGTGGTGGATGGGACTACCAGCTCTCTGTAACCTAGAGGACAACCAGTGGGTCCGTCTCCTCTATACCACCCACCTGGTAGTGTGGTGGATGGGACTACCAGCTCTCTGTAACCTAGAAGACAACCAGTGGGTCCGTCTCCTCTATACCACCTGGTAGTTTGGTGGATGGGACTACCAGCTCTCTGTAACCTAGAGGACAACCAGTGGGTCCATCTCCTCTATACCACCCACCTGGTAGTGTGGTGGATGGGACTACCAGCTCTCTGTAACCTAGAGGACAACCAGTGGGTCCATCTCCTCTATACCACCTGGTAGTGTGGTGGATGGGACTACCAGCTCTCTGTAACCTAGAGGACAACCAGTGGGTCCGTCTCCTCTATACCACCTGGTAGTGTGGTGGATGGGACTACCAGCTCTCTGTAACCTAGAGGACAACCAGTGGGTCCATCTCCTCTATACCACCCACCTGGTAGTGTGGTGGATGGGACTACCAGCTCTCTGTAACCTAGAGGGCAACCAGTGGGTCCATCTCCTCTATACCACCTGGTAGTGTGGTGGATGGGACTACCAGCTCTCTGTAACCTAGAGGACAACCAGTGGGTCCATCTCCTCTATACCACCTGGTAGTGTGGTGGATGGGACTACCAGCTCTCTATAACCTAGAGGGCAACCAGTGGGTCCGTCTCCTCTATACCACCTGGTAGTGTGGTGGATGGGACTACCAGCTCTCTGTAACCTAGAGGGCAACCAGTGGGTCCATCTCCTCTATACCACCTGGTAGTGTGGTGGATGGGACTACCAGCTCTCTGTAACCTAGAGGACAACCAGTGGGTCCGTCTTCTCTATACCATGTTTCTTGTAGGATGACAATGTCTGTATTTTCCCATTTCTTTGATTTAAGTCTGGGTTCCTGCGCTTTAGTAGTGTATAAAGTAGTTTAGAAACCTACCAAAGGCAGATGACCTCAGACCTTGTATATTCCAGGATGAGATCGTTCTCCCTCTCTGTCTCTCTCCAGGTGCTTAGAGGAAGTGAGAGCGCCTTGCCTCTCTCTAGTGGCTGTTTTTGGGTGGTGCGTGTGAAGAGGACCACTGACTAGTGAGAGGGGAGGAGCGATTTATATTTGCCACATAGCAAGAACAATTTTCCGCGCAGTGCGCACACAGTGAAAATACCAATATTAATCCGGTACATTTTTTTTCTCAATTTTTCATTACTTATTAGGGTACAACAACACCCATAGGCTATCATTCAGGCACCGATGGAATAAGGACTGTAAACCCGCTTCTTATCCTAGGACCTGTATTTTTTTATTATGGATCATAATTAACTGGCATTTATAAAATATGATTTTGTGCGTGACTTTTCATCTGAATTGATACCCAGGCCACCCCCACTTCTGCGTAAAACAAATAAATAAAGGCACAGCAGATCCACATGCGCGTCGTGGTGCGTCGCTTGTTTTGGACTCGAGTCATATTATTATTAAAATGAAATGATCGCTTCCAAAGTCTACAGTTGATTCGACACTAGAACATCACAACCCAGAAGCACGTAACCGGGCCACGACAAAGATTACTATAGTCTATAGGCGAGACTGTTCTCTCTGGGCCTATTTTTGTCTAGGCTGAATAAACGTTCAAATGAGAAGGACAGATTTACATATATAAATGAATTCTCTACTAGACTAGTCTATATGTAGCAGAGAGTGAATAAAGCGCGGATTGCTAGAAATAGGTTTAATACCGGCGTTTTACCGGGGTTGTTGATATCTCAACGGCCGGTTGCGCGCTGCTTTATATCCTGTTTCAGTTTCTTGACTGCTGACGTGACACCTGGAGAAGACTCTCGTTGTTTCCGTGATTGACCGGAGGAAGGCTGTGTAGTCAGGATGGACTGGGCTGGCCCGGTGGAAAAGGTTTTTCTATTGTGTTGGCGGAAGGCGGACCGGTGTTGACCGTTCCTTGGGAGTGTGTATCCCGTTAAAGGAAGGTGGGAGGAAAGCAGCAGCTGGCTAAACACCGAACCGTCCAGGAAAAAACACTCCAACTGGATTTTCTGTCTGAACAGAGACGGAGACACTCACCACAGAGAGAGAGAGCTGGACTAAAACGAAATAATTTTCGGACCTAATGATTAACTAGTCTTTTGTTAAACCCCTAACTTTGTTAACAGTTCCAGTCCTTTAGTGGCTTTGCCGCTCGCCTTCTCCCCAGCTAACCATGGCCCACGTCGGGAATGGACCTGGGAATAACGCCGACGACGAGGTGAGGAAGAGGAGGGAATGTGACATGGGTTATGATACTCTGATAATGATGATAATGATGTATGTTAAACTACGGCCGTGTTCTCGCCTGCATTTCTCTTGGTTCTCATTATTGTTCAAGACGGAAGTAGGCTACAAAAGGTTATTTATTTTGTTGACTAGTTGTGTAACCTAATTTTAATAATAATAATATTGCATTTAATTTGTAAAGCGCATTTCTCACACCCAAAGCGTTTATTTGGACACGGGCTATCCTATTACACCGTGTTGCATAGTGTGTTGCATAGTTACCTCGCGGGAGATTACGTTATATGACCGTAACGGTTGCTGTGGACATGTCCTGGAAGTAAATTATCTAGTTAGAAAATAAATAGTCTATTGTATCAGAGTTACAATTAAGTTTACACCCTTCATTAAGTTATCACAATAGACTACTGTTTCTTACAGACAGACTACTTCCTTACCGCTCTGTCCTTGACATTCTGTGTGTCTGTCTTGGGCCTAATAGATAAGTCAGTTATAGAACAAATTCTTATTTACAATGACGGACAAACCCGGGCGACACTGGGCCAATTGTGCGACGCCCTATGGGACTCCCAATCACGGACGGTTGTGATACAGCCTGGATTCGAACCAGGGTGTCTGGTAGCGACGCCTGCTAGCACTGAGATGCAGCGCCACTCGGGAGCCCCGATAAGTCGCCTACATAATTGCATGTATTAAATGCATGTTTGTCCTGCAGCCAGTAGCAGTAAAAACTGCAGATCGCTTAAATATCCCGGTAGAGCCTTTGTGACGTGGCTCACGTTTTTCAACAGGCAGACAGGCAGGCAGACAGGCAGGCAGGCAGACAGACAGGCAGGCAGACAGACAGACAGGCAGGCAGGCAGGCAGGCAGGCAGGCAGACAGACAGACAGGCAGACAGACAGACAGACAGGCAGACAGACAGGCAGGCAGACAGGCAGGCAGACAGACAGACAGGCAGACAGGCAGACAGGCAGGCAGACAGGCAGACAGGCAGACAGACAGGCAGGCAGACAGACAGACAGACAGACCAGACCAGACCAGACCAGACCAGATGGCTGGACTGTGAGACTAAATGCCCCGTAGCAGTGGGTTATTTTGGGAAGTTCCAGGCAGTTCTGAAGTCACTTGGCTCTATAAGTTAAGTTCTGAACTCGCTACATTTTATTTTATTTTTTAATTTATTTCACCTTTATTTAACCAGGTAGGCTAGTTGAGAACAAGTTCTCATTTACAACTGCGACCTGGCCAAGATAAAGCAAAGCAGTTCGACAACATACAACAACACAGAGTTACACATGTAATAAACAAACATACAGTCAATAATACAGTAGATAAATAAGTCTATATACAATGTGAGCAAATGAGGTGAGATAAGGGAGGTAAAGGCAAAAAGGCCATGGTGGCAAAGTAAATACAATATAGCAAGTAAAACACTGGAATGGTAGATTTGTAGTGGAAGAAAGTGCAAAGTAGATAATGGGGTGCAAAGGAGCAAAATAAATACAGTATGGGAAGAGGTAGTCAGTCATCAGTAGTCAGTCATCAGTAGTCAGTCATCAGTAGTCAGTCATCAGTAGTCAGTCATCAGTAGTCAGTCATCAGTAGTCAGTCATCAGTAGTCAGTCATCAGTAGTCAGTCATCAGTAGTCAGTCATCAGTAGTCAGTCATTAGTAGTCAGTCATCAGTAGTCAGTCATCAGTAGTCAGTCATTAGTAGTCAGTCATCAGTAGTCAGTCATCAGTAGTCAGTCATCAGTAGTCAGTCATCAGTAGTCAGTAGTCAGTCATTAGTAGTCAGTCATTAGTAGTCAGTAGTCAGTCATCAGTAGTCAGTCATTAGTAGTCAGTCATCAGTAGTCAGTCATCAGTAGTCAGTCATCAGTAGTCAGTCATTAGTAGTCAGTCATCAGTAGTCAGTCATCAGTAGTCAGTCATCAGTAGTCAGTCATCAGTAGTCAGTCATTAGTAGTCAGTCATTTGTAGTCAGTCATTAGTAGTCAGTCATTAGTAGTCAGTCATCAGTAGTCAGTCGTCAGTTGTCAGTAGTCAGTCATCAGTAGTTAGTAGTCAGTAGTCAGTCATCAGTAGTTAGTAGTCAGTCATAAGTAGTCAGTCATTAGTAGTCAGTAGTCAGTCATCAGTAGTCAGTCATTAGTAGTCAGTCATCAGTAGTCAGTCATCAGTAGTCAGTAGTCAGTCATTAGTAGTCAGTCATTAGTAGTCAGTAGTCAGTCATCAGTAGTCAGTCATTAGTAGTCAGTCATCAGTAGTCAGTCATCAGTAGTCAGTCATTAGTAGTCAGTCATCAGTAGTCAGTCATCAGTAGTCAGTCATCAGTAGTCAGTCATCAGTAGTCAGTCATTAGTAGTCAGTCATTTGTAGTCAGTCATTTGTAGTCAGTCATTAGTAGTCAGTCATTAGTAGTCAGTCATCAGTAGTCAGTCGTCAGTTGTCAGTAGTCAGTCATCAGTAGTTAGTAGTCAGTAGTCAGTCATCAGTAGTTAGTAGTCAGTCATAAGTAGTCAGTAGTCAGTCATCAGTCATCAGTAGTCAGGCATCAGTAGTCAGTTGTCAGTAGTCAGTCAGTAGTCAGTCATCAGTAGTCAGTCATCAGTAGTTAGTAGTCAGTCATCAATAGTTAGTTAGTAGTCAGTCATCAGTAGTCAGTCATCAGTAGTCAGTCGTCAGTAGTCAGTCGTCAGTAGTCAGTCATCAGTAGTCAGTAGTCAGTAGTTAGTAGTCAGTCATCAGTAGTCAGTAGTCAGTCATCAGTAGTCAGTCATCAGTAGTCAGTCATCAGTAGTCAGTCATCAGTAGTTAGTAGTCAGTCATCAGTAGTCAGTCATCAGTAGTTAGTAGTCAGTCATCAGTAGTCAGTCATCAGTAGTCATTAGTAGTCAGTCATTAGTAGTCAGTCATCAGTAGTTAGTCAGTCATCAGTAGTTAGTCAGTCATCAGTAGTTAGTCATCAGTAGTTAGTCAGTCATCAGTAGTTAGTCGGTCATCAGTAGTTAGTGGTCGGTCATCAGTAGTTAGTAGTCAGTCGTCAGTAGTCGGTCATCAGTAGTCAGTAGTCGGTCATCAGTAGTCAGTAGTCGGTCATCAGTAGTTAGTAGTCAGTCATCAGTAGTCAGTCATCAGTAGTCAGTCATCAGTATGTTATTGACACACTCATTGGTGGACATAAAGTGATAGTGACAGACTGATAAGTTAGGCGCCATTTGAATAGGGACTGGAAACACAAACACACTGTACTTTGGACTTTGTACACACACACACACACACACACACACACACACACACACACACACACACACACAGACACACACACCACTAGCCTCCAGCGTCAATCCTCATCAATTAGTTAGGAGTGTTCCATTACCTGTGGTGGAACAAATCAGCTGGTGTGTGTGTCTCTGCTGTGGTGTGTGTGTGTGTCTCTGCTGTGGTGTGTGTGTGTGTCTCTGCTGTGGTGTGTGTGTGTGTGTGTCTCTGCTGTGGTGTGTGTGTGTGTGTCTCTGCTGTGGTGTGTGTGTGTGTGTGTGTCTCTGCTGTGGTGTGTGTGTCTCTGCTGTGGTGTGTGTGTCTCTGCTGTGGTGTGTGTGTGTGTGTCTCTGCTGTGGTGTGTGTGTGTGTGTGTCTCTGCTGTGGTGTGTGTGTGTGTGTGTCTCTGCTGTGGTGTGTGTGTGTGTGTCTCTGCTGTGGTGTGTGTGTGTGTGTCTCTGCTGTGGTGTGTGTGTGTGTGTCTCTGCTGTGGTGTGTGTGTGTGTGTCTCTGCTGTGGTGTGTGTGTGTGTGTGTCTCTGCTGTGGTGTGTGTGTGTGTGTGTCTCTGCTGTGGTGTGTGTGTGTGTGTGTCTCTGCTGTGGTGTGTGTGTGTGTGTGTCTCTGCTGTGGTGTGTGTGTGTGTGTGTGTCTCGTGCTTGGTGTGTGTGTGTGTCTCTGCTGTGGTGTGTGTGTGTGTGTGTGTCTCTGCTGTTGGGTGTGGTGTGTGTGTGTGTCTCTGCTGTGGTGTGTGTGTGTGTGTCTCTGCTGTGGTGTGTGTGTGTGTGTCTCTGCTGTGGTGTGTGTGTGTGTCTCTGCTGTGGTGTGTGTGTGTGTCTCTGCTGTGGGTGTGTGTGTGTGTGTCTCTGCTGTGGTGTGTGTGTGTGTCTCTGCTGTGGTGTGTGTGTGTGTGTCTCTGCTGTGGTGTGTGTGTGTGTGTGTGTGTGTCTGCTGTGGTGTGTGTGTGTGTGTCTCTGCTGTGGTGTGTGTGTGTGTGTCTGCTGTGGTGTGTGTGTGTGTGTGTGTGTGTGTCTGCTGTGGTGTGTGTGTGTGTCTGCTGTGGTGTGTGTGTGTGTGTCTGCTGTGGTGTGTGTGTGTGTGTCTCTGCTGTGGTGTGTGTGTGTGTGTCTCTGCTGTGGTGTGTGTGTGTGTGTGTGTGTGTCTGCTGTGGTGTGTGTGTGTGTGTCTCTGCTGTGGTGTGTGTGTGTGTGTCTCTGCTGTGGTGTGTGTGTGTGTGTGTGTCTCTGCTGTGGTGTGTGTGTGTGTGTGTGTCTCTGCTGTGGTGTGTGTGTGTGTGTGTGTGTCTGCTGTGGTGTGTGTCTGCTGTGGTGTGTGTGTGTGTGTGTCTGCTGTGGTGTGTGTGTGTGTCTGCTGTGGTGTGTGTGTGTGTGTGTCTGCTGTGGTGTGTGTGTCTGCTGTGGTGTGTGTGTATTCTGTGTGTGTGTGTGTGTGTGTGTGTATGTGTATTCTGTGTGTGTGTGTGTGTGTAATGCTGAGAGAATGTCCTTGTGACACATCATCATCTGTTAATGCTGAACTGACAGAATAGACGTCAACCTTGAGATGTGTGAGAGAGAGAAATGGGGGATATTGTGTATTGGACAGCACCAAAATTAATCTAATCTATTACACCTTTATTTAACCAGGTAGGCCAGTTGAGAACAAGTTCTCATTTACAACTGCGACCTGGCCAAGATAAAGCAAAGCAGTGTGACATAAACAACAACACAGTGTTACACATGGAATAATCAAACATACATTCAATAATACAATAGAAAAGTCTATATACAGTGTGTGCAAATGAGGTAAGATAAGGGAGGTAAGGAATTGGCTTTGGGGGTGGCCAGTGAAATATACCTGCTGGAGATCGTGGGTGCTGATATGGTGACCAGTGAGCTGAGTTAAGGTGGGGCTTTATCAAAGACTTTTATAGATGACCTGGAGCCAGTGGGTTTGGCAACAAATATGAAGCGAGGGCCAGCCAACAAGAGCATACAGGTCACAGTGGTGGGTGGTATATGGGGCTTTGGTGACAGAACGGATGGCACTGTGATAGAATACATCCAATCTGTTGAGTAGAGTGTTGGAGGCTATTTTGTAAATGACATCACCGAAGTCAAGGATCGGTAGGATGGCCAGTTTTACGAGGGTATGTTTGGCAGCATGAGTGACGGATGCTTTGTTATGAAATAGGAAACCGATTCTAGATTTAATTTTGGATTGGAGATGCTTAATGTGAGTCTGGAAGGAGAGTTTACAGTCTAACAAGACACCTTGGTATTTGTAGTTGTCCACATATTCTAAGTCAGAACCGTCCAGAGTAGTGATGCTGGACGGGCGGGCAGGTGCAGGCAGCGATCGGTTGAAGAGCATGCATTTAGTTTTACTTGCGTTTAGTTTTACTAGCGTTTAAGAGCAGTTGGAGACCACGGAAGGAGAGGTGCGTAGAGGTGGATCAGAAAATCACCAGCAGCAAGAGCGACATCATTGATGTACACAGAGAAAAGAGTCGGCCCGAGAATTGAACCCTGTGGCACCCCCATAGAGACTGCCAGAGGTCCGAACAACAGGCCCTCCGATTTGACACATTGAACTCTATCAGAGAAGTAGTTGATGAACCAGGCGAGACAGTCATTTGAGAAACCAAGGCTGTTGAGTCTGCCGATAAGAATGTGTGACTGACAGTCAAAAGCCTTGGCCAGGTCGATGAATACAGCTGCACAGTATTGTATTTTATTGATGGCGGTTATGATATCGTTTAGGACCTTGAGCGTGGCTGAGGTGCACCCATGACCAGCTCGGAAACCAGATTGCATAGCAGAGAAGGTACGGTGGGATTCCAAATGGTCGGTGATCTGTTTGTTAACTTGGCTTTCGAAGATTTTAGAAAGGCAGGGTAGAATAGATATAGGTCTGTAAGAGCTTGGGTCTAGAGTGTCTCCCCCTTTGAAGAGGGGGATGACCGCGGTAGCTTTCCAATCTTTGGGGATCTCAGACGACACGAAAGAGAGATGGAACAGGCTAGTAATAGGGGATGCAACAATTGCGGCGGATAATTTTAGAAAGAGGGTCCAGATTGTCTAGCCCAGCTGATTTGTAGGGGTCCAGATTTTGCAGCTCTTTCAGAACATCAGCTATCTGGATTTGGGTGAAGGAGAAATGGGGGAGGATTTGCCAAGTTGCTGTGGGGGGTGGAAAGCATGGCCAGCTGTAGAAAAATGCTTATTGAAATTCTCAATTATAGTGGATTTATCGGTGGTGACAGTGTTTCCTATCCTCAGAGCAGTGGGCAGCTGGGAGGAGGTGCTCTTGTTCTCCATGGACTTTACAGTGTCCCAGAACTTTTTGGAGTTTGTGCTACAGGATGCTAATTTCTGTTTGAAAAAGCTAGCCTTTGCTTTCCTAACTGCCTGTGTATATTAGTTCCTAACTTCCCTGAAAAGTTGCATATCGCGGGGGCTATTCGATGCTAATGCAGTACGCCACAGGATGTTTTTGTGCTGGTCAAGGGCAGTCAGGTCTGGAGTGAACCAAGGGCTAAATCTGTTCCTGGTTCTACATTTTTTGAATGGGACATGCTTATTTAAGATGGTGAGAAAAGCACTTTTAAAGAATAACCAGGCATCCTCTACTGTCGGGATGAGGTCAATGTCATTCCAGGATACCCCGGACAAGGCGATTAGAAAGGCCCGCTCGCCGAAGTGTTTTAGGGAGCGTTTGACAGTGATGAGGGGTGGTCGTTTGACCTCAGACCCATTACGGATGCAGGCAATGAGGCAGTGATTGCTGAGATCCCGGTTGAAGACAAAAGGGGTCCAGGCCAATTGGCAAAATCGGTATTGTAGCCGAAGGAGTGGCTGATGGACCTCTTCAGCTAGCCGGGAGATGGGCCTAGCACAGGCTTGCTCCAGGCTAATTGGTGCTTGTTTCGGGACAGAGACGTTAGCCAGGAGGTAGCCACTCGGATAGCAACTAGCTAGCTGCGATGATCCAGGTGAAAAGGTTCAGAGCTTGCGGTAGGAATCCAGACATGTGGAGAAAAGGCAATCCGGTATGCTCTGGGTTGAATCGCGCTGTGCAGACTGGCAGGAGTTGACCGGGCTAAAGGTTAGCTGATGGCTAGCTGACTACTAGCTAGTAGCTAGTTAGCTGGCTAGCTTCTGTTGGGGGTTCCGGTTCTAAAGTATAGAAAATAGCAGATCCGTACCACATTGGGTAGGTTGCAGGAGAATATGTTAAAATTGAGGTTAAAAAAATATGATGATAGAGGCATTTAGTAGCCCAAAGGCCGTGTTATCATGGGCAGCGTCATTGAGAACTTCCACCATTTTAATGTAGTCAACTGGGTGTGACTTCCAACTTCATTGGCTGATCCCTCCTGGTGGACCCTATCGGACTCATGTCTAATTGGGTCATCAGGAGGGATCAGCCAATTGTGAAAAAGAAAATGTACTACTTCTGAATGGCGCTGCCCATGCTGTCACAGACGATATAATGATTAGTCTATCTCTATGGATTAGCGTAACTGATGCTTCACCGTCATTAAGACCTTTAGCTAAAAACTCGCTAGCAAACTAGCTCTTGTATTTTGATTCAAATGGAGGAGATGGTGTTTGGTGTTGGCAGGCATGTTGAAGTTTTGAGGATCTTCTCCAGTGGTTTTAGCTTCAAGGCAGACTGATGTACAGTGCAGTTTCTACAGTGGTTTTAGCTTCACGACAGACTGAGTCTTCCTCCTGCTGAAACTACCCTGCCCTCATACTGATTACTGAAGCCATGAATAAACTACCCTCACCTCTCTACTGTCCTGTAATTTACCCTCCTCTCCTCTCTACTGTGATTTACCCTCCTCTCTACTGTAATTTACCCTCCTCTCCTCTCCTCTCTGCTGTAATTTACCCTCCTCTCTGCTGTGATTTACCCTCCTCTCCTCTCTGCTGTAATTTACCCTCCTCTCCTCTCTGCTGTAATTTACCCTCCTCTCCTCTCCTCTCTGCTGTAATTTACCCTCCTCTCCTCTCCTCTCTGCTGTAATTTACCCTCCTCTCCTCTCTACTGTGATTTACCCTCCTCTCCTCTCTGCTGTGATTTACCCTCCTCTCCTCTCTACTGTGATTTACCCTCCTCTCCTCTCTACTGTAATTTACCCTCCTCTCTACTGTGATTTACCCTCCTCTCTACTGTGATTTACCCTCCTCTCCTCTCTACTGTGATTTACCCTCCTCTCCTCTCTACTGTAATTTACCCTCCTCTCCTCTCTACTGTAATTTACCCTCCTCTCCTCTCTACTGTAATTTACCCTCCTCTCCTCTCTACTGTGATTTACCCTCATCTCCTCTCTACTGTGATTTACCCTCATCTCCTCTCTACTGTGATTTACCCTCCTCTCTACTGTGATTTACCCTCCTCTCTACTGTGATTTACCCTCCTCTCCTCTCTGCTGTGATTTACCCTCCTCTCCTCTCTACTGTAATTTACCCTCCTCTCTACTGTGATTTACCCTCCTCTCTACTGTGATTTACCCTCCTCTCCTCTCTACTGTGATTTACCCTCCTCTCCTCTCTACTGTGATTTACCCTCCTCTCCTCTCTACTGTGATTTACCCCCCTCTCCTCTCTACTGTGATTTACCCTCCTCTCCTCTCTACTGTAATTTACCCTCCTCTCCTCTCTACTGTAATTTACCCTCCTCTCCTCTCTACTGTAATTTACCCTCCTCTCCTCTCTACTGTAATTTACCCTCCTCTCCTCTCTACTGTGATTTACCCTCCTCTCCTCTCTACTGTGATTTACCCTCCTCTCCTCTCTACTCTGATTTACCCTCCTCTCCTCTCTACTCTGATTTACCCTCCTCTCTACTCTGATTTACCCTCCTCTCCTCTCCTCTCTACTGTGATTTACCCTCCTCTCCTCTCTACTCTACTGTGATTTACCCTCCTCTCCTCTCTACTCTACTGTGATTTACCCTCCTCTCCTCTCTACTGTGATTTACCCTCCTCTCCTCTCTACTGTGATTTACCCTCCTCTCCTCTCTACTGTGATTTACCCTCCTCTCCTCTCTACTGTGATTTACCCTCCTCTCCTCTCTACTGTGATTTACCCTCCTCTCCTCTCTACTGTGATTTACCCTCCTCTCCTCTCTACTGTGATTTACCCTCCTCTCCTCTCTACTGTGATTTACCCTCCTCTCCTCTCTACTGTGATTTACCCTCCTCTCCTCTCTACTGTGATTTACCCTCCTCTCCTCTCTACTGTGATTTACCCTCCTCTCCTCTCTACTGTAATTTACCCTCCTCTCCTCTCTACTGTGATTTACCCTCCTCTCCTCTCTGCTGTGATTTACCCTCCTCTCCTCTCTGCTGTGATTTACCCTCCTCTCCTCTCTACTGTGATTTACCCTCCTCTCCTCTCTACTGTGATTTACCCTCCTCTCCTCTCTACTGTGATTTACCCTCCTCTCCTCTCTACTGTGATTTACCCTCCTCACCTCTCTGCTGTGATTTACCCTCCTCTCCTCTCTACTGTAATTTACCCTCCTCTCCTCTCTACTGTAATTTACCCCCCTCTCCTCTCTACTGTAATTTACCCCCCTCTCCTCTCTACTGTAATTTACCCTCCTCTCCTCTCTACTGTAATTTACCTTTCTCACCTCTCTGCTGTATACACACACCAGTCCCCTCCTATTTAACCTGCGGTAGGCTCAGCTGTTGTAATCTAGTTATACTGATCCTGATCCTCAGTCATACCATTAAACCTAGAGCCCACTGTTAGGAGGGTGTTATTGAGGACACGTGTGTGTGTGTGTGTGTGTTGGACAGGGAGACAATGTGTTCACTGTTAAAAGCTGTCTGTTTTAACAGGCCTGGGTGATGTCGTTGTGTAGAAACCATCGATCTGCTCTAGACAGTAAAACATTGCCTCGGGGGACGGGGGACCGAGTGCTCTCTCTCTCTCTCTGTGTGTGTGTGGGCTGTTGTCACGATTATATGTAAGTGACTATCACGCTGTTATTAGCTTGCAACCTCTCAGAGCAGGACAGGGGTTGGAGACTGGATGGGAGAGAGTAGGGAGCTGTCTTAGGTGAACCAACTGTGTGTGAGAGAGAATGCCAAAGGGCTTTATTGGCATGGGAACAGGTTTACATTGCCAAGTGAAGAAACAAAACAACAAAGACATTAAAGTGATATTGGGAGAAACACACACACACTTGTGTGTGTGTGTAATGTTTACATTGCCAAAGCAACTGAAATGGATTATAAACAAAATTGAAATAAACAAAACGTTTACAGTAAACATTACACTCACAAAAGTTCCAAAAGAATAAAGACATTTCAAATGTCATTATGTTTGTATACAGTGTTGTACATCTACACCACGACTTGCCTAGTTACATAAAGGGATATAAGTAATTATGTGCAAATAGTTCAAGTACAAAAGGGAAAATAAATATGGGTTGTATTTACAATGGTGTTTGTTCTTCACTGGTTGACCTTTTCTTGTGGCGACAGGTCACACATCTTGCTGCTGTGATGGAACACTGTGGTATTTCACCCAGTAGATATGGGAGTTTATCAAGGTTGGATCTGTTTTAGTGTAATCTGAGGGGAATATGTGTCTCTTAAATGGTCATACATTTGGCAGGAAGTTAGTGGTATTTCCATAGTTTCCACCTCATTTTGTGGGCAGTGTTGCATATAGCCTGTCTTCTCTTGAGAGCCAGGTCTGCCTACGGTGGCCTTTCTCAATAGCAAGGCTATGATCACTGAGTCTGTACATAGTCAAAGCTTTCCTTAAGTTAAATGTAAGTTTGGGTCAGTCACAGTGGTCAGGTATTCTCCCACTGTGTTCTCTCTCAACATCACAGGCCTTTTTGGGTTGGAGGGTTTTATATTTTGTCCTGTATTTCATTCAGTGTAATTGGAGAATCCAGTGGGTTCTGATAGTCTTTAATGATTGACTCTAAGATTTGTATTTGATCATGTACATGTGTATGTTTTTGCTGTTTGTTCTTTGTTATAGAGCCAAAAATATTGTAGAAGTGGTTTACCCAGACATCTCTGTTTTGGATAGATAATTATTTGTGCTGTTGTTTGTTTAGTGTTTTCCAATTTTCCCAGAAGTGGTTAGATTCTATGGATTCTTCGTTTACATTGAGCTGATTTCTGACGTGCTGTTCCTTCTTTTTCCGTAGTGTATTTCTGTATTGTTTTAGTGATTCACCATAGTGAAGGTGTAGACTGGGGGGGAAGGGGGTGTAGCTGTTGGTGCTGTGGCTGGGGTGGTCCTCTATGGTCCTCTATGGTCTGGGTGGGTGGTCCTCTATGGTCCTCTATGGTCTGGGTGGGTGGTCCTCTATGGTCCTCTATGGTCTGGGTGGGTGGTCCTCTATGGTCTGGGTGGGTGGTCCTCTATGGTCCTCTATGGTCTGGGTGGGTGGTCCTCTATGGTCCTCTATGGTCTGGGTGGGTGGTCCTCTATGGTCTGGGTGGATGGTCCTCTATGGTCCTCTATGGTCTGGGTGGGTGGTCCTCTATGGTCCTCTATGGTCTGGGTGGGTGGTCCTCTATGGTCTGGGTGGATGGTCCTCTATGGTCTGGGTGGGTGGTCCTCTATGGTCTGGGTGGGTGGTCCTCTATGGTCTGGGTGGGTGGTCCTCTATGATCCTCTATGGTCTGGGTGGATGGTCCTCTATGGTCTGGGTGGATGGTCCTCTATGGTCTGGGTGGGTGGTCCTCTATGGTCCTCTATGGTCTGGGTGGGTGGTCCTCTATGGTCCTCTATGGTCTGGGTGGGTGGTCCTCTATGGTCCTCTATGGTCTGGGTGGATGGTCCTCTATGGTCCTCTATGGTCTGGGTGGGTGGTCCTCTATGGTCTGGGTGGGTGGTCCTCTCTGGTCTGGGTGGGTGGTCCTCTATGGTCCTCTATGGTCTGGGTGGGTGGTCCTCTATGGTCCTATATGGTCTGGGTGGATGGTCCTCTATGGTCTAGGTGGGGTGGTCCTCTATGGTCCTCTATGATCCCCTATGGTCTGGGTGGTCTGAGCAGGGTGTCCGTTGCTCTGTTTCCCCTGTGTGAGGTGCTGGGGCTACTGTTGAGGGTGACGTCCTTCAGGGTCCTGGCAGGGTTGTGACTGCTGCCTTGTAGAGGTGGACCTGGTCGTAAAGGCTGTTCAAGTCCAGGGTGGAGTGGTGGGTTTTGGTCAGGGTCTGGTGTGGACTGTTCTGCTGTGATGTCAAGGCTATGGTCAGGGTCTGGTGTGGACTGTTCTGCTGTGATGTCAAGGCTATTGTCAGGGTCTGGTGTGGACTGTTCTGCTGTGATGTCGAGACTTTTGTCGGGAGCTGAGGCGAGCTGTTCTGCTGGCTTCTCTGTGGTGGTGGCCACCTCTCTAGTGGGTTGTTCTCTGTCACACGCCATCCCCCTCACCCTCTCCTCCATCCCCCTCACCCTCTCCTCCATCGCCCTCACCCTCTCCTCCATCCCCCTCACCCTCTCCTCCATTCCCCTCACCCTCTCCTCCAGCAGTCTGATCCTCTCCTCTAGTGCTCTGTTCTTCTCCTGCTCTTTCTCCTGTTGATGTTGTCTCACTACAGTCCAGAGTGCAGACATGTCTCTCTCCACCTCCAGCTCTCCAGGTCTGGTTAAGGGGGTGTTGTTGTGCTGGACTGTTGTCTGGGTCTGGTTAAGGGGGTGTTGTTGTGCTGGACTGTTGTCTGGTTAAGGGGGTGTTGTTGTGCTGGACTGTTGTCTGGGTCTGTGCTGACAGGAATGTAATCACCTGCTGTTCCAGCTCCACCTGTCTTAACTCCAGCTGGGTGAATTTATCCTTCATTTAAGTGAGGGAGTAGTACTCTGTACTGGGAGGTTGACTTTCCGCTTGGGGGTTATATAATGAAGAGGTCTGGGGGTTATATAATGAAGAGGTCTGTGGGGTTATATAATGAAGAGGTCTGGGGGTTATATAATGAAGAGGTCTGGGGGTTATATAATGAAGAGGTCTGGGGGTTATATAATGAAGAGGTCTGGGGGTTATATAATGAAGAGGTCTGAGGGGTTATATAATGAAGAGGTCTGGGGGGTTATATAATGAAGAGGTCTGGGGGTTATATAATGAAGAGGTCTGGGGGTTATATAATGAAGAGGTCTGGGGGTTATATAATGAAGAGGTCTGGGGGGTTATATAATGAAGAGGTCTGGGGGGTTATATAATGAAGAGGTCTGGGGGGTTATATAATGAAGAGGTCTGGGGGGTTATATAATGAAGAGGTCTGGGGGGTTATATAATGAAGAGGTCTGGGGGGTTATATAATGAAGAGGTCTGGGGGTTATATAATGAAGAGGTCTGGGGGGTTATATAATGAAGAGGTCTGGGGGGTATATAATGAAGAGGTCTGGGGGGTTATATAATGAAGAGGTCTGGGGGTTAGGTAATGAAGAGGTCTGGGGGTTAGGTAATGAAGAGGTCTGGGGGTTAGGTAATGAAGAGGTCTGGGGGTTATATAATGAAGAGGTCTGGGGGTTATATAATGAAGAGGTCTGGGGGTTATATAATGAAGAGGTCTGGGGGTTATATAATGAAGAGGTCTGGGGGTTATATAATGAAGAGGTCTGGGGGTTATATAATGAAGAGGTCTGGGGGTTATATAATGAAGAGGTCTGGGGGGTTATATAATGAAGAGGTCTGGGGGGGTTATATGATGAAGAGGTCTGGGGGGGTTATATGATGAAGAGGTCTGGGGGGGTTATATGATGAAGAGGTCTGGGGGGGTTATATAATGAAGAGGTCTGGGGGTTATATAATGAAGAGGGTCTGGGGGTTATATAATGAAGAGGTCTGGGGGTTGCTGGTCTGGGGGTTATATAATGAAGAGGTCTGGGGGGTATATAATGAAGAGGTCTGGGGGGGTTATATAATGAAGAGGTCTGGGGGGTTATATAATGAAGAGGTCTGGGGGGGTTATATAATGAGAGGTCTGGGGGGTTATATAATGGAGAGGTCTGGGGGTTATATAATGAAGAGGTCTGGGGGTTATATAATGAAGAGGTCTGGGGGGTTATATAATGAAGAGGTCTGGGGGGTTATATAATGAAGAGGTCTGGGGGGTTATATAATGAAGAGGTCTGGGGGGGTTATATGATGAAGAGGTCTGGGGGGGTTATATGATGAAGAGGTCTGGGGGGGTTATATAATGAAGAGGTCTGGGGGGTTATATAATGAAGAGGTCTGGGGGGTTATATAATGAAGAGGTCTGGGGGGTTATATAATGAAGAGGTCTGGGGGGGTTATATGATGAAGAGGTCTGGGGGGGTTATATGATGAAGAGGTCTGGGGGGGTTATATGATGAAGAGGTCTGGGGGGGTTATATAATGAAGAGGTCTGGGGGGTTATATAATGAAGAGGTCTGGGGGTTATATAATGAAGAGGTCTGGGGGTTGCTGGTCTGGGGGGTTATATAATGAAGAGGTCTGGGGGGTATATAATGAAGAGGTCTGGGGGGGTTATATAATGAAGAGGTCTGGGGGGTTATATAATGAAGAGGTCTGGGGGGTTATATAATGAAGGTCTGGGGGGTTATATAATGGAGAGGTCTGGGGGTTATATAATGAAGAGGTCTGGGGGTTATATAATGAAGAGGTCTGGGGGGTTATATAATGAAGAGGTCTGGGGGGTTATATAATGAAGAGGTCTGGGGGGTTATATAATGAAGAGGTCTGGGGGGGTTATATGATGAAGAGGTCTGGGGGGGTTATATGATGAAGAGGTCTGGGGGGGTTATATAATGAAGAGGTCTGGGGGGTTATATAATGAAGAGGTCTGGGGGTTATATAATGAAGAGGTCTGGGGGTTGCTGGTCTGGGGGGTTATATAATGAAGAGGTCTGGGGGGTATATAATGAAGAGGTCTGGGGGGGTTATATAATGAAGAGGTCTGGGGGGTTATATAATGAAGAGGTCTGGGGGGGTTATATAATGAAGGTCTGGGGGGTTATATAATGAAGAGGTCTGGGGGTTATATAATGAAGAGGTCTGGGGGGGTTATATAATGAAGGTCTGGGGGGTTATATAATGGAGAGGTCTGGGGGTTATATAATGAAGAGGTCTGGGGGTTATATAATGAAGAGGTCTGGGGGTTATATAATGAAGAGGTCTGGGGGTTATATAATGAAGAGGTCTGGGGGTTATATAATGAAGAGGTCTGGGGGTTATATAATGAAGAGGTCTGGTGATGCTTGTCTGTAGGGTTGTTTTAATGAAGAGGTCTGGTCTGACACGATCGGGGTGAGGGCGTCTTCACCAAGAGAAAGCTTCTCCTGCTGTGCTCCCACTTTGATTAGGTGAACGTCCAGCTGAAACTGTTTGGCGTTGCCCTGTACCATTACTGTTCCAGACTTGAACAGGTTGACATTGGCTGACTCAGAGTCCTCGTTGTCTAACATGCTGAGTTTCCACCCATCGCTAACACCCTCACCTCCTAACAGAGGGGTAGTGTGTTTAATATAGCACTGTGCCATGCCAGAGGATGGTCTGGGTGGAAAATAAAGTTGCTTATGCTCCCATTTAAAAAAAATAATAGTCAGCAAAAAGTGTCTCTTGATTTTCAAAAAGCAGCCTACTTTTTGTACTCTTTTCGTTTCTTCTAATTTTTTACATCCACGGGGTACTGTTTTATAATGACCTCTGAACAGAGGGAGGGAGCTTCAAAGGCTTCTGCGTTTGGATGGGGGAGGCTGTGAAACTCTCCTGCCGTTGTTGCGCTCCAGGACTTCGACACGTCTCACTTCACACCTCAGTGCTAATTGAAGTTGCACCCGGATCTGTTCTGTCCTAGCAAGCTTGGTAGCCTTAACGCAGCACTCAGTCCTTATAAAGTAATATAGATTACTGTGATGTATTTTTCTTCCTTGGCTTTAAAAGTAGCTTCAGACTAAACATGACTCACTTAGTTCCAGGTTGGATGATCATTTCAGGTTTCTGTTGTTTGTTTGCCAGATCATTTGCTGTAAATCTTGGAAATAAGAATCTTTGGTAGTAGGAATCCTTCCAGGTAGTTTTGTCCAAAATCAGGTTGTAGGTTTGGAGTTTTGATTTAGAGTGAAGGTTATGTTGTGGAGGGTAGTATCCTGTATATGTCCTTGTGGAAAAATCCAAGTTTATCTAACTCTGAAGCTATCTTTTTGTAAAAACATGCTGAAAATGTGGGAGCTCATCTCTCTTTCTAGTCTCTGTCTCTGTGTGTGTTCCAGTCATGAAGCAGGTTCTGCACCTGTATCACATGCTGTCACTGCTCCAGCTGGCACCATACTGTCTGCTATCACTGCTCCAGCTGGCACCATACTGTCTGCTATCACTGCTCCAGCTGGCACCATACTGTCTGCTATCACTGTTCCAGCTGGCACCATACTGTCTGCTATCACTGTTCCAGCTGGTACCATACTGTCTGCTGTCACTGCTCCAGCTGGCACCATACTGTCTGCTATCACTGCTCCAGCTGGCACCGTACTGTCTGCTGTCACTGTTCCAGCTGGCACCGTACTGTCTGCTATCACTGCTCCAGCTGGCACCATACTGTCTGCTGTCACTGCTCCAGCTGGCACCATACTGTCTGCTATCACTGCTCCAGCTGGCACCATACTGTCTGCTATCACTGCTCCAGCTGGCACCATACTGTCTGCTTTCACTGTTCCAGCTGGCACCATACTGTCTGCTATCACTGCTCCAGCTGGCACCATACTGTCTGCTATCACTGCTCCAGCTGGCACCATACTGTCTGCTACCACTGCTCCAGCTGGCACCATACTGTCTGCTACCACTGCTCCAGCTGGCACCATACTGTCTGCTCTCACTGTTCCAGCTGGCACCATACTGTCTGCTGTCACTGCTCCAGCTGGCACCATACTGTCTGCTGTCACTGCTCCAGCTGGCACCATACTGTCTGCTATCACTGCTCCAGCTGGCACCATACTGTCTGCTATCACTGCTCCAGCTGGCACCATACTGTCTGCTGTCACTGTTCCAGCTGGCACCATACTGTCTGCTATCACTGCTCCAGCTGGCACCATACTGTCTGCTATCACTGCTCCAGCTGGCACCATACTGTCTGCTATCACTGTTCCAGCTGGCACCATACTGTCTGCTGTCACTGTTCCAGCTGGCACCATACTGTCTGCTGTCACTGCTCCAGCTGGCACCATACTGTCTGCTATCACTGCTCCAGCTGGCACCATACTGTCTGCTATCACTGCTCCAGCTGGCACCATACTGTCTGCTATCACTGTTCCAGCTGGCACCGTACTGTCTGCTGTCACTGCTCCAGCTGGCACCGTACTGTCTGCTGTCACTGCTCCAGCTGGCACCGTACTGTCTGCTGTCACTGCTCCAGCTGGCACCGTACTGTCTGCTGTCACTGTTCCAGCTGGCACCGTACTGTCTGCTATCACTGCTCCAGCTGGCACCGTACTGTCTGCTGTCACTGCTCCAGCTGGCACCATACTGTCTGCTATCACTGCTCAAGCTGGCACCATACTGTCTGTGTTTCTGTGGGTGTAATGTAACTTGTCTGTTTTTGTGTTTTGCAGGATTGTTTTGAAGATGCCTACGACCGGATACCCGTGTAAGTATTTTAGAGGGCTTGAAGTTCCACACACACACCACTGTTCAGTCACCAACCTCTTGTTCCTGACGAAAACTAATGACGTTAACGAGACGAGACGCCCTAAAAAACACTAATGACGTTAACGAGACGCCCTAAAAAAACACAAATGACGTTAACGAGACGCCCTAAAAAAAACCACGAATGACGTTTTATTTAAGTTGTGAGACTAATGGACATTTTAATTTGACATGAAACTCCTTTTCATCTGTTTTTGTCCAATCAGAAGTATGCATTGCTTAGCAGAATATTTAATGCAATCCTCTCATTGGTCGATAACATCTTTCAGTTGCGCAGGCTGCTTGAGCTGAGCCAGCTCCCGGGCGCTCGCTTCAATCACTCGTCTCTGTTTTTGAACTCACACTTCAGTTGTAACTCAATTAGAAACGATGTCTTTGATAATCTATGCTTTCATATCGACAAGTTTTACTGTGATCACACCAGAAGCTCTATTTTAGTGTTCAGGGCTCTAAATTAACGCTTTTCATTGGTAGCACTGGTGCTCCTAACTTAGAATTTAGCAGCACCAGGCAGAATTTAGGAGCACCAGGCAGAATTTAGGAGCACCAGGCAGAATTTAGGAGCACCAGGCAGAATTTAGGAGCACCAGGCAGAATTTAGGAGCACCAGGCAGAATTTAGGAGCACCATGCAGAATTTAGGAGCACCAGGCAGAATTTAGGAGCACCAGACCAAATTTAGGAGCACTAGGAAAAATATATAGATTTTTTATTTTTTTTGTTACTGCAAATGACTGTCCTATCGTTGTTAATTGTCATCCTTGATGATGTAGAACACATCACTAGAGAGTGGGCAAGACATTCAAAAAATAATTGTATTTAAAAGTGCAACAGCAAACATACACTGAGTGTACAAAACATTAAGAACACCTGCTCTTTCCATGACATACTGTAGACTGACCAGGTGAATCCAGGTGAAAGCTATGATCCCTAATTGAAGTCACTTGTTAAATCCACTTCAATCAGTGTAGATGAAGGGGAGGAGACCGGTTAAAGAAGGATTGAGACAACTGAGACATGGATTGTGTATGTGTGCCATTCAGAGGGTGAATGGGCAAGACACAATATTTAAGTGCCTTTTGAATGGGGTATGGTAGTAGGTGCCGGGTGCACCGGTTCGTGTCAAGAACTGAAACGCTGCTGGGTTTTTCGCACGCGCAACTAAATAGTTGTAACGGGGTGAGTGACTGGTTGCCGGGAAGTCAGGCGCAGGAGAGCAGAGATGGGTGATAACAGGAGAACTTTAATATATACCCTGGCCCAAAGGCACAGGCGAGGCAGCACAAAGCACAACCACGGTAACATGAACCGGACTAAACAAAACAAACAAACCTAGGTTTGAAACAAACCTAGCGCAAGCTAGCCTGTAGCGTAACACCCAACACAAAGAACAATTCCATACAAAGACATGGGGGAAACAGAGGGTAATATACATTTTAGTCTGATGAGGGAATGTGAACTAGGTGTCGTGTCTTTGGCTATGCCGGATTAAGTGATATGACATGCTAACTTATAAAATGATTTCTCTGTAATTAATATTACCTGATTAAGCTAATCATGTAAATGTAATTAACTAGAAAGTTGGGGCACCATGAAAGAGTGTTTATAGAGCTGTTATCTTCCGAATAAACTCTTAAAATACTTAGTAATATTTTACATCGATAGCAGTCAATATTAACCCTTATCTTATTTTCAGTCTCATCATGAAAGTTGTAAATTCTTGGTTATCTTCACGAACCCTGGCTAACAAGTTGAATCAGCAATACAAAATTGGGTTTAATTATTTATTTACTAAATACCTAACTAATCACACAGAATTACAAATACACAGAATACCAATGATGTCATACAGAAAACGTCCCGGTGGACGGAACCTGGTTACACAAAGGAAAGGGGGTTGGGCTTGAATGAAAGAGCGGGAAGATTTAGGAACAAAGAAACAGCAGCTATGCTATCGTAAATACATTATCTTATGCATTCTAAATTACCGCCCATTTGGAAAAGGAAAATGCAATAAATATTTACTCTGAGCTGCGCTTCGGTAGATTGGTCGTAGATGCTGGCCGGGTTGGCCAACAGATCTTCCTGTAGTGGAAGAATGTCAATGGTGGTAAATTGGATACGTGGTGGTATCTTCGTCTGGTTGTTAGACTGGATCCGTCGTCCGTCCTTTCCTAGCCCACGTTAGCAGCGGCAGCTACTAACTCAACGGCTAGGAAGTATCACTTCTGTAGTGAATAAGCTCAAAGTTCATACCAGTTCATACCATAGCTCACGCCGAGGTTGGCTTAGTTCTGTCCTTGATATGGTTTAGTTAACATGTGTGTCCTTCTAACGTAGAGGCTGCAGACCTCCCGTACTGGAACTACTGGTTATCTTTTCGTCAAAGGCTTATATAGTGGAGAGGGGGGAAGGAGGTGTTTCATCGTTTATAACCCCTGTCTCTTCACAGGGTTGGCCCACTGATCGAGCAGGGCACTTTCTTTATGAAAACCCAATTCTCTCATTTGGAAGCTAAAATTACATTTAATCTCCTAACAAACAATTTCAATATCAAACATTTCAATTGCATAACAATTCCATGTGACTCTGATAACTAGAGGGTGTATACTTTCTCAGGTACAGTTTATGTCGTCCTGTCATCAATCATAATGTCTCAGATAACAATGAACTGACATACATGCTCATTACGTTATCAAGCATATTTCCAACTGGTTTTATTATCAAAATATGGTTCCTTTCCCCATTTGTTTGATGTTCCCAGACTCTCTATATTTAACACAGGCTATTCCAGTCCTTCAGTAGGGTCAGAGAGAGAGGGGAAGGGAGAAGGTATTTATGGGGGGGTCATAAACCTTACCCACAGGCCAACGTCATGACATAGGTGTGTGGGAAAACAAGACAAAACAAATGGAAAATGAAAGGTGGAGCGGCGATGGCTAGAAGGCCGGTGACGTCGACCGCCGAACGCCGCCCGAACAAGGAGAGGGACCGACTTCGGTGGAAGTCGTGACAATAGTAGGAAGGTGTTCTTAATGTTTTGTACACTCAGTGTGTATATATGTTGGTGATTTTAAAACATGCTCTTTTAAATACAACACAAACACAATTCATTACTGCATTCAGCTAACAGATGATGCTAATAGTACCGTAGCAACCAGGCAACACGCTAACGATCAACTGATACTTGGTTCGTCTCCTCTCACTATAACTAATACGTGTATTTGATCTAGAATCTAGCTAGCTAATAAATCAGTTTGCTTTTAGGGTTTATGGGAAGGGAAAGTAAGATCCCAAGGATCTTGGATTACACTATCCCTATTCCAGATAGTGTCCTCGACGGTGTCGATAATGTTTGGGCAGGACACCTCGTTTCCATATGTCAGCTTGATCCTCGACGGTGCCGATAATGTTTGGGCAGGACACCTCGTTTTCATGTCAGGTTGATTTGTAATTCTTTCTTTTTTTTCTGGGTGAGTAACATGGGTCTGAATTTGGTAAAAGCCTTCTCCTATTTGGCCTTAAGGTAAACGGTGTTACATTTAAGCTCCTATCTCAGTTAGCTCTGCTCCTATCTCAGTTCTGTTCAACTTTCAGTGCACATTTACTGTGAACACTGAGGCTGCACCCGCTTTAAGTTACAATTTCAGACAGTGGTCAAGTAGGCTACTCTGGCAATTTGATCATAATGTAGGCCTACCAGAGTAGCCTACCATCAAAAACAATGGAGAAAATGCATCCCATAACATTTTAACACGGAAATAGCTTTTTTATCATTCAACCTACAGTAGCAGCCTGTAGGTGTGGTGTTCAATGCAGGACTACATTCCATGAGACTTTAAAAAAACATGCAGGACTTGACATTAACCTGTTTCTCCACTTGTCCTTCAGACAAGGAGGTAACTGAACATGTTGTTGTTGTTTGGTGCAAGAAACCACTTTACAAAATAAAATGTATCATTATTCCCATAACATTATTACAGAGAATCAGATAAATTATGCTACCTTCTGCCTATTGGCTATTTAGCTTATTCAAGCCTGTCTCAAAATACAACACTGCCCCTTTAAGACAAAAAAAACAACCTCTTTACCCGATTAGCTTTTCAAAGATATCTAGAAATGTACACGTTTTGTGCTCTTGTAGGAATCAATCACTCCCCTATTTCTGACTACATTATCTATAACTGGGCTAATAATTCACTAACTAGCAAAAGGATATGAACAAAATGTGTACACATTTATATGCAGCTTTCGCTTTGATCTCAAAACAAGGTCCTCTACTCACGACCGCTAAACAGTCCAGTTCAAAGCAAATGGCACAGATCCAATAATGGCAATGCATTCCTACTGCATTTCTGAACAGGGAAAAAAAAAAATCTCTAGAAAGTTGAGCTAAGTTCAATCTCGTGCTTCGCTCTGGGGGTTGATATTCCTTCCGTGGAGCCGCATGGCAGTCTTGTAGCTACTGCGTACACAGTTTAGAGATCACATTGCTTGTCCTGGCACTTGATGTGCTTTTGGCTTAAGTCATACAATGGCTCGTGTATTTAGGTTGCTGGACCCAGTAACCTGCTGCTATTTCTCCACACTTTCGAAAGCACTCGCAGAATATTGTGCTGCTAGTTTTTTTCCTGGCTTCTGATTTTAGTTTAATTTTAAAATTTGTAATATTATAATTGGTTATGATTTGTATGCGATGTATCAGCCTGTCTTGTTTGAGCAGTGAAGAGAAGAGTCCGTCGAAATATTGTTATGTATTTCGTTCTTCTTTTTTGGGGAGTCGCACAGAAACTTTTTTAGTCGCACTTTAGACCTGTTATTCATCTCATCTGTGTTGTCGCTCTCTAACGGGGGAAAACAAACTAATTCTGGCATTGTTGGACAGCTCAGATTCTTCCCTTTTCAAGGAAATCACTGTTATTTACCCCCCTCACGTTTATGGTGAAATAAATACATTGCTGAGGTGTAGTCACACAAGCTCAAGTACACAGTAAAAATATGATTAAAATATGATTTAAAAAAAAAAAGATTAGATTAAAAAAAAGATTAAAATATGATTACAATATGAAAATATAATTAAAATATGAAATGTTTGATACATTTCCTATGAAACAAAATTGTATGAATAAGGCTTGAAATGACATGTTTTCTAAATATAGTATAATCAAATTTATAAAATGACTAAAGATTTCACCTTCCTTATAACTGTAAAATACATATTTGTTATGTTTAGTGTTAGAGAAAACGTGGCTATTTTCTAAAGGTCTCTTGATCAAAATGTCTGCCCCCGTCGCTGTGGACGTCACACAGAGCTCTAGCTTGGCTTCCTGGACTCATTAGGAACTCGCCTTTCATCTCATATTAATCTTGTCCATCTTTGACAAACAGAAAGTGTTTTTTTTTTGTTAAAAAATCTATGAATTATTTTAGATTTGATTTTAAAGCCGACTATCAAAAAGAATCTCTGAATGTGCTATAGTGATGTAACAACTCTCTCTTGCTGCGCTACGACGTAATGATGACAGGCATGTGCTCTGTCAGTGGCTGTGTCGTACGGTTCAGCCAAGAGTTGATGGACAGTCAGAAGAGAGAATGAAATTGAAGGAGGGATTATCCTAGCTTCACGTGGTGTCAGATTTCACACAAGTGGAAGAGATATACTACTGTATCCGTGACGATCAGGGCTGTCGCTCAACGCAAGAGAAGATGTTGGTTGGAGCTACTACCAGAACCACTCAGGTCCCCTAAACAGGGGACTTTACCTTAGGCTTGAGCAGTATACCGTATATATAACGTATACCGTGGTTGTCACGTCCTGACCAGTAATAGGGGTTATTTGTTATTGTAGTTCGGTCAGGATGTGGCAGAGGATATTTGTTTTATGTGGTTCGGGGTGGTGGTTTGTTTAGTAGGGTATTTGATTTATGTATTCCGGGGGGTTTTGGGCACTGTTCTATGTTAGTGTATTTCTATGTTCTGTCTAGTCTTTTGCATTTCTATGTTTTGTTAATTGGGGTTGGACTCTCAATTGGAGGCAGGTGTTTTCTAGTTGCCTCTGATTGAGAGTCCTATATATAGGTATGTGTTTGTTTAGTACTTGTTGGGAGATTATGCTGTGTATAGCTTTGTGCCTTACCAGCCTGTGATTAGTCTTTGTGTTTTCTTTGTGTTTATTTTGGTTCTCCTTCTTGTCCGTTTATAATAAAGAAGATGAGTGCACATTTCCCCACTGCATTTTGGTCTAAATCCGACGACAACCGTTACCGTGGTATTCTGGAAATACCCACAGGATGTTTTTTCAATACTGTCAATATTGAAACTATTTTTAAAATAATAATAATTATACATCTGAATATTTGTTGTTACTTTTTAAGTAAATACTTGCAGTCAGCTTGTGCTAGCTATCTATAGATAGCATAGCTAGGCTATATGCTAACTATTAAGTTAATGAGCTAAAACGTGCTAAACGTGCTAAATGCAGTTGTCCATTTTGGTTTGCTAATTCAGTAGCTAGTTAGCTAACAAGCGGAGTGGTTAGCTTCTTGCTAAATCTCTTGGTAACAGCAGAGAATCCCCTCCTGGATCAAAAGCCTTGCTGTCCAATATTTACTTTGTAGCAAACTGTGAGTAGCATTTTTGAGTTACTCGTAAAACTTTATGAGCTGGGATGTCTGTCCTGAAATGAGTTTAGGTCAGAGACTGTATAAAATGTTCACAATGCGCTTGTTAGCATTCTTTATGGGATTGTACATATACTTGTTGACATTGCTAACCCTCGCATAACAGAGCCTGTAAAGGTTAGAAAATAGCAGCCCTTGTGTTCAGGGCCGGTAATCCCGAATATCCTGGTATGACAATATGGATACCGCCCAAGCCTACTTTACATCTAAAAGATGTTTAACCTGTAGCCAAGGCTTTATAGCCTATATGGTTAATAATGGCTGCCATTGGTTACAACCTGTCAGAATATCAATGTTTCCAGCTAAGGTATACGAGGGGATAGTAGGCCTAGTTGGACAACGCTATCTGTACACATGATGGAAGTTAAAGGTAAATATTAATTATTTAATGGAAAAATGCACTATTATGATGACTGACTAAAACTAGAAAAACATCCAGAGTTTTAATCGACTAATACAACTAGTACACTAGTACACATATATATATATATACACACTACTCCCACTATACTATATATATACACACTACTCCCACTATAATATATATATATATATACACACACTACCCCACTATACTATATATACACACTGCCCCCACTATACTATATATACACACTACCCCACTATACTATATATACACACTACCCCCACTATACTATATATACACACTACCCCCACTATACTATATATACACACTACCCCCACTATACTGTATATACACACTACCCCCACTATACTGTATATACACACTACCCCCACTATACTGTATATACACACTACCCCCACTATACTATATATATACACACTACCCCCACTATACTATATATATACACTACCCCCACTATACTATATATACAAAAGTATGTGGACGGCCCTTCAAATGAGTGGATTGGGCTATTTCAGCCCCACCCGTTGCTGACAGGTGTATAAAATCGAGCCACAGCCATGCAATCTCCATAGACAAACATTGGCAGTAGAATGGCCTTACTGAAGATCTCAGTGACTTTCAACGTGGCACCGTCTTAGTATGACACCGTTCCAACAAGTCAGTCTGCCTTGCTAGAGCTGCCCCCCCGGTCAACTGTAAGTGCTGTTACCACACAAGCTCACAGAACGGGACCGCCGAGTGCTGAAGTACGTAAAAACGTGTCTGTTTTCGGTGCCAACGCTCACTACAGAGTTCCAAACTGCCTCTGGAAGCAACGTCAGCACAATAACTGTTTGTCGGGAGCTTCATGAAATGGGTTTCCACGGCCGAGCAGCCGCACACAAGCCTAAGATCACCATGCTCAATGCCAAGCGTCGGCTGGAGTGGTGTAAAACTCACCGCTATTGGACTTTGCAGCAGTGTAAATGCGTTCTCTGGAGTGATGAATTACGCTTCACCTTCTGGCAGACCGACGGACGAATCTGGGTTTAGTGGATGCCAGGAGAACGCTACCTGCCCCAATGTATAGTGCCAACTGTAAAGTTTGGTGGAGGAGGAATAATGATCTGGGGCTGTTTTTCATGGTTCGGGCCCCTTAGTTCCAGTGAAGGGAAATCTTAACGCTACAGCATACAATGACATTGTAGACGCTTCTGTGCATCCAGGTTTGTGGCAAAAGTTTGGGGAAGGCCCTTTCCTGTTTCAGCATGGCAATACCCCCCGTGCACAAAGTGAGTTCCATACAGAAATGGTTTGTTGAGATCGGTGTGGAAGAACTTGACTGGCCTGCACAGAGCCCTGACCTCAACCCCATCGAACACCTTTGGGATGAATTGGGACGCCGACTGCGAGCCAGGCCTAATTGCCCAACATCAGGGCCCGATGTCACTAATGCTCTTGTGGCTGAATGAAAGCAAGTCCCCACAGCAATGTTCCAACATCTAGTGGAAAGCCTGTTATATAAAGGCTGTTATAGCAGCAAAGGGGGGGGGAACAAGCCCATATTAATGCCCATGAGTTTGGAATGAGATGTTTGACGAACAGGCGTCCACATACATTTGATCATGTCGTGTATTTCCATTCACCTCCAGCTGTTTCACTCTCCTCTCCCTTTTCTATATGTTGTTCTGTTTCCTCCCTTCTCTTTCTTTTGGATGCATATTAGGCAGGAAGACGTGTGTGTGTGTGTGTGTGTGTGTGTGTGTGTGTGTGTGTGTGTGTGTGTGTGTGTGTGTGTGTGTGTGTGTCATCAGCAATATACTCCCTCTCTCTTTTTCCATCCTCGCCCTTTCTAGTTTTTACTGCCCCCGTCTCTCCCTCTCTCCTTCTACTTGCTCGCTCTCTCTTCCCAACTCCACCCCCTCTCTTTCTGTCTCATCTCACTCTTTTTTCTCCCCCGGTCTCTCTCTCTGTTATTTTTAACTATAGCTGGGAGGGAGGGAGGGAGGGAGGGAGAGAGGGAGAAAGAGAGAGAGAGAGATGCCTCTCCTATGTGTTTAGACTCCTTCTACGTGAAGTAGAATCTCTACAGTATGAATATCAATTTTGTGGGAATGTATCAAAAGTGGACTAATGGCATGGGGGGGGCTGTACATCCTCTCTATTCTGACCTCCTCTGTAGACAGTAGATAAAACATGATGTATTATGGGTACTAGAACATGAAGACAGACTACATCCTCTCTATTCTGACCTCCTCTGTAGACAGAAGATAAAACATGATGTATTATGGGTACTAGAACATGAAGACAGACTACATCCTCTCTATTCTGACCTCCTCTGTAGACAGTAGATAAAACATGATGTATTATGGGTACTAGAACATGAAGACAGACTACATCCTCTCTATTCTGACCTCCTCTGTAGACAGTAGATAAAACATGATGTATTATGGGTACTAGAACATGAAGACAGACTACATCTTCTCTATTCTGACCTCCTCTGTAGACAGAAGATAAAACATGATGTATTATGGGTACTAGAACATGAAGACAGACTACATCCTCTCTATTCTGACCTCCTCTGTAGACAGTAGATAAAACATGATGTATTATGGGTACTAGAACATGAAGACAGACGACATCCTCTCTATTCTGACCTCCTCTGTAGACAGAAGATAAAACATGATGTATTATGGGTACTAGAACATGAAGACAGACTACATCCTCTCTATTCTGACCTCCTCTGTAGACAGTAGATAAAACATGATGTATTATGGGTACTAGAACATGAAGACAGACGACATCCTCTCTATTCTGACCTCCTCTGTAGACAGAAGATAAAACATGATGTATTATGGGTACTAGAACATGAAGACAGACTACATCCTCTCTATTCTGACCTCCTCTGTAGACAGTAGATAAAACATGATGTATTATGGGTACTAGAACATGAAGACAGACGACATCCTCTCTATTCTGACCTCCTCTGTAGACAGAAGATAAAACATGATGTATTATGGGTACTAGAACATGAAGACAGACTACATCCTCTCTATTCTGACCTCCTCTGTAGACAGTAGATAAAACATGATGTATTATGGGTACTAGAACATGAAGACAGACTACATCCTCTCTATTCTGACCTCCTCTGTAGACAGAAGATAAAACATGATGTATTATGGGTACTAGAACATGAAGACAGACTACATCTTCTCTATTCTGACCTCCTCTGTAGACAGTAGATAAAACATGATGTATTATGGGTACTAGAACATGAAGACAGACTACATCCTCTCTATTCTGACCTCCTCTGTTTTACAGGCTATTTTGTTTGTTTTTGTACATAATGTTGCTGCTACTTTCTTATGACCGAAAAGAGCTTCTGAATATCAAATCAGCGATTTACTTACCTCGAACTGGAACAAGATTTATTTTCTTGAATGAGTTCGACGCAAAAACCAGGCCCAAATCCCCGTCATTTGCGTGAAGAAAATCCGGAGAAAAGGGGGGGGGGGGGGGGGGTCGGGGTGCCTTGTGAGAATTCGTTGGCGTGTGAGTAAACCTCCACTATTATCCGTATTATTAGCCAACGTGCAATCACTGGAAAACAAAATGGATGATCTACGATTAAGACTATCCTACCAACGGGACATTAAAAACTGTAATATCTTATGTTACATCGAGTCGTGGTTGAACGATGACACGGATAATATAGAGCTGGGTGGGTTTTCCTGGCATCGGCAGGACAGAGCAGCTACGTCTGGTAAGACGAGGGGCGGCGGTGTGTGTGTCTCTTAACAGCTGGTGCGCGACGTCTAATATTAAAGAAGTCTCGAGGTATTGCTCGCCTGAGGTAGAGTACCTCATGATAAGCTGTAGATCACACTATCTACCAAGAGAGTCCTCATCTAAATTATTAGTAGCCGTCTATTTTCCACCACTAAGCGATAAAAACTAGATGAGCTGTATAGGGCCATAAGCAAACAAGAAATTGCTCATCCAGAAGCAGCGTTCCTAGTGGATATTTTACCTGCAAACTTCAATCTGTTTGATCTCTCCAGCATGCTAAATGTGCAACCAGTGAAGGAAAAAAACTCTAGATCAATCTTACCTAATTTCCATCAACAAGTTAAATGTGAAACCAGATCAAGAAAGACACTCTAGACCACCTATACTCCACGCACAGAGATGCATACAAAGCTCTCCCTCACCCTCCATTTGGCAAATCTGACCATAATTCTATCCTCCTGATTCCTGCTTACAAGCAAAAAACTATAGCAAGGAAGGAACCAGTGATTCGCTTAATACGGTAGTGGTCAGATGACGCAGATGCTAAGCTACAGGACTGTTTTACTAGCACAGACTGGAATATGTTTCAGGATTTTTTTTTTTCATATAAAAAAAGTATATATATATATATATATATTTAACGAGGCAAGTCGGTTAAGAACAGATTCTTATTTACAATGACAGCGGTGGGCCAATTGTGCGCCAGCCTATGGGACTCCACAATCATTCGATCCAGGGACTGCAGTGACGCCTCTTGCAGTGAGATGCAGTGCCTTAGACCACTGCACCACTCGGGAGGCCAGTGGCATTGAGGAGTAAACCACCTCAGTCACCGGCTTCACCAATAAGTGCATCGACAACGTCGTCCCCACAGTGACCGTACGTACATATCCCAACCAGAAGCCATGGATTACAGGCAACATCCGCATCGAGCTAAAGGTTAGAGCTGCCGCTTTCAAGGAGCGGGACACTAATCTGGACGCTTATAAGAAATCCTGTTATGCCCTCAGACCAACCATCAAACAAGCAAAGCGTCAATACAGGACCAAGATTGAATCCTACTTCACCAGCTCTGACGCTCGTTGGATGTGGCAGTGCTTGCAAACTATTAGGGACAACAAAGGGAAACCCAGCCGCGAACTGCCCTGTGATGCGAGCCTACCAGACGAGCTAAGTGCCTTTTTTATGCTTGCTACGAGGCAAGCAACACTGCAGCATGCATGAGAGCACCAGCTGTTCTGGACAACTGTGTGATCACGCTCTCCGTAGCCAATGTGAGCAAGACCTTTTAAACAGGTCAACAATTCACAAAGCCGTGGGGCCAGACGGATTACCAGGACGTGTACTCAGAGTATGCGCGGACAAACTGGCAAGTGTCTTCACTGACATTTTCAACCTCTCCCTGACCGAGTCTGGAATACCTTTATGTTTCAAGCAGACCACCATAGTCCCTGTGCCCAAGGAAGTGAAGGTAACCTGCCTAAATGATTTCCGCCCAGTAGCACTCACGTCTATAGCCATGAAGTGCTTTGAAAGGCTGGTCATGGCTGACATCAACACCATCATCCCAGAAACCCTAGACCCACTCCAATTTGCATACCGCCACAACAGATCCACAGATGATGCAATCTCTATTGCACTCCACACTGCCCTTTCTCACCTGGACAATAAGAACACCTATGTAAGAATGCTGTTCATTGACTACAGCTCAGTGTTCAACACCATAGAGCCCTCAAAGCTCATCACTAAGCTAAGGACTCTGGGACTAAACACCTCCCTCTGCAACTGGATCCTGGATTTCCTGTCAGACTGCCCCCAGGTGGTGAGGGTAGGCAACAACACATCTGCCATGATCCTCAACACTGGGGCCCCTCAGGGGTGCGTGATCAGTCCCCTCCTGTACTCCCTGTTCACCCACGAATGCGTAGCCAAACACAACTCCAACACCATCATTAAGTTTGCGGACGACACAACAGTGGTAGGCCTGATCACCGACAACGACAAGACCGCCTATAGGGAGGAGGTTGGTGACATGGCAGTGCTCCATCCTGTGACTGTGTGTATTGGGTTAATGTTTTTTTCTTCCTCCTCTCTCGCTCTGTATCTTGTATCTGTCACTTTCTTTTGCTCTCCCTCTCTCTCCCCTCTGTCTCACTCCCTCTTGCTCTCTCTGTCTCTCCTGTATCGCTGTCTCTCTCCCTCACCATCTCTCTCCCCCTTCTCTCTCTCCCACCTTTCTCGTACCTCTCTCGATCTCTCCCCCTCTACCCTCTCTCTCTGTTCTCTTTCTCTCCCCACTCTCTCTCCCCCTCTACCCCCTGCTCTCCCTTTCTCTCTCCCCCCCTCACTCCATCTCACTCTGTCTCTCCTGTATCTTTCGCTCTCTCTCTCCCCCCTCTTTCCCCTCGCTCTCCTTCTCTCCAACATTTCTTGCACGCCTCTCGCTCTCTTCCATCTCTCTGTCTCTCCCCACCTCTCTCTCTCACTCTCTCTTCCCTCTCTCTGTCTCTCCCCACCTCGCTCTCTCCCCTCTCTCTGTCTCTCCCCACCTCGCTCTCTCCCCTCTCTCTGTCTCTCCCCACCTCTCTCTCGTTCTCTCCCCTCTCTCTGTCTCTCCCCACCTCGCTCTCTCCCCTCTCTCTGTCTCTCCCCACCTCGCTCTCTCCCCTCTCTCTGTCTCTCCCCACCTCGCTCTCTCCCCTCTCTCTGTCTCTCCCCACCTCGCTCTCTCCCCTCTCTCTGTCTCTCCCCACCTCTCTCTCGTTCTCTTCCCTCTCTCTGTCTCTCCCCACCTCGCTCTCGTTCTCTCCCCTCTCTCTGTCTCTCCCCACCTCTCTCTCTCACGCTCTCTCCCCTCTCTCTGTCTCTCCCCACCTCTCTCTCGTTCTCTCCTCTCTCTCTGTCTCTCCCTCTCCCCCCCCAGGGCTGGAAAGATGGATTTGAAGACTTCCATAGAAGAGTGTTCTATGGCTCTGAACCTCGTCCTGAACAACAAATTCTCAGAGGCCCTGGACCTCCTCAAACCATGGTACTAACAAGTGTCTGTTTGTTGCCATGACCACTGTGATGTTTAACTCTTTCGTATGGACTCTGTTTTTGTCATGCTCGTGTTTATTCCAGGTGGAAGGACAGTATGTATCATGCTCTGGGCTACAGTTCTATTCTGGTGATGCAGGCTGTGTTTATTCCAGGTGGAAGGACAGTATGTATCATGCTCTGGGCTACAGTTCTATTCTGGTAATGCAGACTGTGTTTATTCCAGGTGGAAGGACAGTATGTATCATGCTCTGGGCTACAGTTCTATTCTGGTAATGCAGACTGTGTTTATTCCAGGTGGAAGGACAGTATGTATCATGCTCTGGGCTACAGTTCTATTCTGGTGATGCAGGCTGCCATGACGTTTGAACACAGAGACATACAGACAGCCATGGCCGTCATCAAAGAGGCCTTAACAACCTGCCAGAGGTACACACACAAACACACACACACACAGACACACACACACACACACACACTCATGTAACTCTTTTACTGTGTGTAGGTTCAGGAAGAGAAACTCTGTGGTGGAGTCTATCTCCAGTCTGGTGACCAAACAGTCTAACGACCATCTCAGAGAAGGTGAGTGTTGAACTGACTACCTCAGACTAGTGTTGAACTGACTACCTCAGACTAGTGTTGAACTGACTACCTCAGACTAGTGTTGAACTGACTACCTCAGACTAGTGTTGAACTGACTACCTCAGACACAGTGTTGAACTGACTACCTCAGTCTAGTGTTGAACTGACTACCTCAGACACAGTGTTGAACTGACTACCTCAGACACAGTGTTGAACTGACTACCTCAGACTGGTGTTGAACTGACTACCTCAGACTGGTGTTGAACTGACTACCTCAGACTGGTGTTGAACTGACTACCTCAGAGAAGGTGAGTGTTGAACTGACTACCTCAGAGAAGGTGAGTGTTGAACTGACTACCTCAGAGAAGGTGAGTGTTGAACTGACTACCTCAGACTAGTGTTGAACTGACTACCTCAGACTAGTGTTGAACTGACTACCTCAGACTGGTGTTGAACTGACTACCTCAGAGAAGGTGAGTGTTGAACTGACTACCTCAGACTAGTGTTGAACTCACTACCTCAGACTAGTGTTGAACTGACTACCTCAGACTAGTGTTGAACCGACTACCTCAGTCTAGTGTTGAACTGACTACCTCAGACTGGTGTTGAACTGACTACCTCAGACTGGTGTTGAACTGACTACCTCAGACTGGTGTTGAACTGACTACCTCAGACTAGTGTTGAACTGACTACCTCGGACTAGTGTTGAACTGACTACCTCGGACTAGTGTTGAACTGACTACCTCAGTCTAGTGTTGAACTGACTACCTCGGACTAGTGTTGAACTGACTACCTCAGTCTAGTGTTGAACTGACTACCTCAGTCTAGTGTTGAACTGACTGCCTCAGACTGGTGTTGAACTGACTACCTCAGTCTAGTGTTGAACTGACTACCTCAGACTGGTGTTGAACTGACTACCTCAGAGAAGGTGAGTGTTGAACTGACTACCTCAGAGAAGGTGAGTGTTGAACTGACTACCTCAGAGAAGGTGAGTGTTGAACTGACTACCTCAGACTAGTGTTGAACTGACTACCTCAGACTAGTGTTGAACTGACTACCTCAGACTGGTGTTGAACTGACTACCTCAGACTGGTGTTGAACTGACTAC
The DNA here is from genome assembly GCF_901001165.1 of Salmo trutta. Classification (NCBI taxonomy): domain Eukaryota; kingdom Metazoa; phylum Chordata; class Actinopteri; order Salmoniformes; family Salmonidae; genus Salmo; species Salmo trutta. Next base: position 62,824,348 of record NC_042961.1, read on the forward strand.
CTCAGAGAAGGTGAGTGTTGAACTGACTACCTCAGACTAGTGTTGAACTGACTACCTCAGACTAGTGTTGAACCGACTACCTCAGTCTAGTGTTGAACTGACTACCTCAGACTGGTGTTGAACTGACTACCTCAGACTGGTGTTGAACTGACTACCTCAGACTAGTGTTGAACTGACTACCTCGGACTAGTGTTGAACTGACTACCTCGGACTAGTGTTGAACTGACTACCTCAGTCTAGTGTTGAACTGACTACCTCGGACTAGTGTTGAACTGACTACCTCAGTCTAGTGTTGAACTGACTACCTCAGTCTAGTGTTGAACTGACTGCCTCAGACTGGTGTTGAACTGACTACCTCAGTCTAGTGTTGAACTGACTACCTCAGTCTAGTGTTGAACTGACTACCTCAGACTAGTGTTGAACTGACTACCTCAGACTAGTGTTGAACTGACTACCTCAGACACAGTGTTGAACTGACTACCTCAGTCTAGTGTTGAACTGACTACCTCAGACACAGTGTTGAACTGACTACCTCAGACACAGTGTTGAACTGACTACCTCAGACTGGTGTTGAACTGACTACCTCAGACTAGTGTTGAACTGACTACCTCAGACTAGGGTTGAACTGACTACCTCAGACTAGTGTTGAACTGACTACCTCAGTCTAGTGTTGAACTGACTACCTCAGACTAGTGTTGAACTGACTACCTCAGACTAGTGTTGAACTGACTACCTCAGACTAGTGTTGAACTGACTACCTCAGACTAGTGTTGAACTGACTACCTCAGAGAAGGTGAGTGTTGAACTGACTACCTCAGAGAAGGTGAGTGTTGAACTGACTACCTCAGACTAGTGTTGAACTGACTACCTCAGACTAGTGTTGAACCGACTACCTCAGTCTAGTGTTGAACTGACTACCTCAGACTGGTGTTGAACTGACTACCTCAGACTGGTGTTGAACTGACTACCTCAGACTGGTGTTGAACTGACTACCTCGGACTAGTGTTGAACTGACTACCTCGGACTAGTGTTGAACTGACTACCTCAGTCTAGTGTTGAACTGACTACCTCGGACTAGTGTTGAACTGACTACCTCAGTCTAGTGTTGAACTGACTACCTCAGTCTAGTGTTGAACTGACTACCTCAGTCTAGTGTTGAACTGACTGCCTCAGACTGGTGTTGAACTGACTACCTCAGACTGGTGTTGAACTGACTACCTCAGACTGGTGTTGAACTGACTACCTCAGACTGGTGTTGAACTGACTACCTCGGACTAGTGTTAAACTGACTACCTCGGACTAGTGTTGAACTGACTACCTCGGACTAGTGTTGAACTGACTACCTCAGACTAGTGTTGAACTGACTGCCTCAGACTAGTGTTGAACTGACTGCCTCAGACTAGTGTTGAACTGACTACCTCAGACTGGTGTTGAACTGACTACCTCAGACTGGTGTTGAACTGACTACCTCAGACTAGTGTTGAACTGACTGCCTCAGACTAGTGTTGAACTGACTACCTCAGACTGGTGTTGAACTGACTACCTCAGACTGGTGTTGAACTGACTACCTCAGACTGGTGTTGAACTGACTACCTCAGACTAGTGTTGAACTGACTACCTCAGTCTAGTGTTGAACTGACTACCTCAGTCTAGTGTTGAACTGACTACCTCAGTCTAGTGTTGAACTGACTACCTCAGTCTAGTGTTGAACTGACTACCTCAGTCTAGTGTTGAACTGACTACCTCAGTCTAGTGTTGAACTGACTACCTCAGACTAGTGTTGAACTGACTACCTCAGACTAGTGTTGAACTGACTACCTCAGACTAGTGTTGAACTGACTACCTCACTCTAGTGTTGAACTGACTACCTCAGTCTAGTGTTGAACTGACTACCTCAGTCTAGTGTTGAACTGACTACCTCAGACTGGTGTTGAACTGACTACCTCGGACTAGTGTTGAACTGACTACCTCGGACTAGTGTTGAACTGACTACCTCGGACTAGTGTTGAACTGACTACCTCAGACTAGTTTTGTCTCTGAACTTCGTCACTACTTACCATTGATATGGCTGATAGCTGTTGTTTTGAGGAAGGCTTTCTATATGTTTGTCTCACCAACCTTATTTAGATCAGCCACAAACAGGAAGTCTCTCTGGATAGGAGCGTCTGCTGAATGACCAACATGGAATTTGTGTGTTTGTGTGTTTTCACTTTAACGTATCCGTTTATGTGTTCCAGAGGAGATGCATGCAGAGATCTGCTATGCTGAGTGCCTACTGCAGAAAGCCACGCTCACCTTCGTACAGGTAGAATATCCTAACCCTAATCTACCACAGGTAGAATATCCTAACCCTCATCTACATAGGTAAAATATCCTAACCCTAATCTACCACAGGTAGAATATCCTAACCCTAATCTACCACAGGTAGAATATCCTAACCCTAATCTACCACAGGTAAAATATCCTAACCCTAATCTACCACAGGTAGAATATCCTAACCCTAATCTACCACAGGTAAAATATCCTAACCCTAATCTACACAGGTAGAATATCCTAACCCTAATCTTCCACAGGTAGAATATCCTAATCTACCACAGGTAGAATATCCTAACCCTAATCTACCACAGGTAGAATATCCTAACCCTAATCTACCACAGGTATAATATCCTAACCCTAATCTACCACAGGTAAAATATCCTAATCTACCACAGGTAGAATATCCTAACCCTAATCTACCACAGGTAGAATATCCTAACCCTAATCTACCACAGGTAGAATATCCTAACCCTAATCTACCACAGGTAGAATATCCTAACCCTAATCTACACAGGTAGAATATCCTAAACCTAATCTACCACAGGTAGAATATCCTAACCCTAATCTACCACAGGTAGAATATCCTAACCCTAATCTACCACAGGTAGAATATCCTAACCCTAATCTACACAGGTAGAATATCCTAACCCTAATCTACACAGGTAAAATATCCTAATCTACACAGGTAGAATATCCTAACCCTAATCTACCACAGGTAGAATATCCTAACCCTAATCTACCACAGGTAGAATATCCTAACCCTAATCTACCACAGGTAAAATATCCTAACCCTAATCTACCACAGGTAAAATATCCTAACCCTAATCTACACAGGTAGAATATCCTAACCTTAATCTACCACAGGTAGAATATCCTAACCCTAATCTACCACAGGTAGAATATCCTAACCCTAATCTACACAGGTAAAATATCGTAACCCTAATCTACCACAGGTAAAATATCCTAACCCTAATCTACCACAGGTAGAATATCCTAACCCTAATCTACCACAGGTAGAATATCCTAACCCTAATCTACCACAGGTAGAATATCCTAACCCTAATCTACCACAGGTAGAATATCCTAACCCTAATCTACCACAGGTAAAATATCCTAACCCTAATCTACCACAGGTAGAATATCCTAACCCTAATCTACCACAGGTAGAATATCCTAACCCTAATCTACCACAGGTAGAATATCCTAACCCTAATCTACCACAGGTAGAATATCCTAACCCTAATCTACCACAGGTAAAATATCCTAACCCTAATCTACCACAGGTAGAATATCCTAACCCTAATCTACACAGGTAGAATATCCTAACCCTAATCTACCACAGGTAGAATATCCTAACCCTAATCTACCACAGGTAGAATATCCTAACCCTAATCTACCACAGGTAGAATATCCTAACCCTAATCTACCACAGGTAGAATATCCTAACCCTAATCTACCACAGGTAGAATATCCTAACCCTAATCTACCACAGGTAGAATATCCTAACCCTAATCTACCACAGGTAGAATATCCTAACCCTAATCTACCACAGGTAAAATATCCTAACCCTAATCTACCACAGGTAAAATATCCTAACCCTAATCTACCACAGGTAAAATATCCTAACCCTAATCTACCACAGGTAGAATATCCTAACCCTAATCTACCACAGGTAAATATCCTAACCCTAATCTACCACAGGTAGAATATCCTAACCCTAATCTACCACAGGTAAAATATCCTAACCCTAATCTACCACAGGTAAAATATCCTAACCCTAATCTACCACAGGTAAAATATCCTAACCCTAATCTACCACAGGTAGAATATCCTAACCCTAATCTACCACAGGTAGAATATCCTAACCCTAATCTACCACAGGTAGAATATCCTAACCCTAATCTACACAGGTAGAATATCCTAACCCTAATCTACCACAGGTAGAATATCCTAACCCTAATCTACCACAGGTAGAACATCCTAACCCTAATCTACCACAGGTAAAATATCCTAACCCTAATCTACCACAGGTAAAATATCCTAACCCTAATCTACCACAGGTAGAATATCCTAACCCTAATCTACACAGGTAAAATATCGTAACCCTAATCTACCACAGGTAGAATATCCTAACCCTAATCTACCACAGGTAAAATATCCTAACCCTAACCTACCACAGGTAAAATATCCTAACCCTAATCTACCACAGGTAGAATATCCTAACCCTAATCTACCACAGGTAGAATATCCTAACCCTAATCTACCACAGGTAGAATATCCTAACCCTAATCTACCACAGGTAGAATATCCTAACCCTAATCTACCACAGGTAGAATATCCTAACCCTAATCTACCACAGGTAGAATATCCTAACCCTAATCTACCACAGGTAGAATATCCTAACCCTAATCTACACAGGTAGAATATCCTAACCCTAATCTACCACAGGTAGAATATCCTAACCCTAATCTACACAGGTAGAATATCCTAACCCTAATCTACACAGGTAAAATATCCTAACCTAATCTACCACAGGTAGAATATCCTAACCCTAATCTACCACAGGTAGAATATCCTAACCCTAATCTACCACAGGTAAAATATCCTAATCTACCACAGGTAAAATATCCTAACCCTAATCTACCACAGGTAAAATATCTGAACCCTAATACTGTGTTCTTGTCCTAATTCATTCTGACTTGTTGCTCTCTCTCTCTTTCTTTCAACAGGATGAAAACATGATCAGCTTTATCAAAGGAGGGATCAAAATACGCACAAGTTACCAGATTTACAAGTCAGTGTTCGCCAAACCTGCCATAGATCCTAGTTGGAATAACTTGACTTGTTGAATCAGTAGAATAGTTCTAATATGGGTATAACTGGCTGGGAGACTAGTAGATGGGTCTAATATGGGAATAACTGGCTGGGGGCTAGTAGATGGGTATAACTGGCTGGGAGACTAGTAGATGGGTATAATATGGGTATAGTAGATGGGTATAACTGGCTGGGGGACTAGTAGATGGGTCTAATATGGGTATAACTGGCTGGGGGACTAGTAGATGGGTCTAATATGGGTATAACTGGCTGGGAGACTAGTAGATGGGTCTAATATGGGTATAACTGGCTGGGGGACTAGTAGATGGGTCTAATATGGGTATAACTGGCTGGGGGACTAGTAGATCGGTCTAATATGGGTATAACTGGCTGGGGGACTAGTAGATCGGTCTAATATGGGTATAACTGGCTGGGGGACTAGTAGATGGGTCTAATATGGGTATAACTGGCTGGGAGACTAGTAGATGGGTCTAATATGGGAATAACTGGCTGGGGGCTAGTAGATGGGTATAACTGGCTGGGAGACTAGTAGATGGGTATAATATGGGTATAGTAGATGGGTATAACTGGCTGGGGGACTAGTAGATGGGTCTAATATGGGTATAACTGGCTGGGGGACTAGTAGATGGGTCTAATATGGGTATATCTGGCTGGGAGACTAGTAGATGGGTCTAATATGGGTATAACTGGCTGGGGGACTAGTAGATGGGTCTAATATGGGTATAACTGGCTGGGGGACTAGTAGATCGGTCTAATATGGGTATAACTGGCTGGGGGACTAGTAGATCGGTCTAATATGGGTATAACTGGCTGGGGGACTAGTAGATGGGTCTAATGTGGGTATAACTGGCTGGGAGACTAGTAGATGGGTCTAATATGGGTATAACTGGCTGGGAGACTAGTAGATGGGTCTAATATGGGTATAACTGGCTGGGGGACTAGTAGATGGGTCTAATATGGGTATAACTGGCTGGGAGACTAGTAGATGGGTCTAATATGGGTATAACTGGCTGGTAGACTAGTAGATGGGTCTAATATGGGTATAATTGGCTGGGAGACTAGTAGATGGGTATAACTGTCTGGGGGACTAGTAGATGAGTCTAATATGGGTATAACTGGCTGCGGGACTAGTAGATGGGTCTAATATGGGTATAACTGGCTGGGAGACTAGTAGATGGGTCTAATATGGGTATAACTGACTGGGGGACTAGTAGATGGGTCTAATATGGGTATAACTGGCTGGGGGACTAGTAGATGGGTATAACTGGCTGGGAGACTAGTAGATGGGTCTAATATGGGTATAACTGGCTGGGGGACTAGTAGATGAGTATAATATGGGTATAACTGGCTGGGGGACTAGTAGATGGGTCTAATATGGGTATAACTGGCTGGGGGACTATTAGATGGGTCTAATATGGGTATAACTGGCTGGGGGACTAGTAGATGGGTCTAATATGGGTATAACTGGCTGGGGGACTAGTAGATGGGTCTAATATGGGTATAACTGGCTGGGAGACTAGTAGATGGGTCTAATATGGGTATAACTGGCTGGGGGACTAGTAGATGGGTCTAATATGGGTATAACTGGCTGGGGGACTAGTAGATCGGTCTAATATGGGTATAACTGGCTGGGGGACTAGTAGATCGGTCTAATATGGGTATAACTGGCTGGGGGACTAGTAGATGGGTCTAATGTGGGTATAACTGGCTGGGAGACTAGTAGATGGGTCTGATATGGGTATAACTGGCTGGGAGACTAGTAGATGGGTCTAATATGGGTATAACTGGCTGGGGGACTAGTAGATGGGTCTAATATGGGTATAACTGGCTGGGAGACTAGTAGATGGGTCTAATATGGGTATAACTGGCTGGTAGACTAGTAGATGGGTCTAATATGGGTATAATTGGCTGGGAGACTAGTAGATGGGTATAACTGTCTGGGGGACTAGTAGATGAGTCTAATATGGGTATAACTGGCTGCGAGACTAGTAGATGGGTCTAATATGGGTATAACTGACTGGGGGACTAGTAGATGGGTCTAATATGGGTATAACTGGCTGGGGGACTAGTAGATGGGGTAAACTGGCTGGGAGACTAGTAGATGAGTCTAATATGGGTATAACTGGCTGGGGGACTAGTAGATCGGTCTAATATGGGTATAACTGGCTGGGGGACTAGTAGATGGGTCTAATATGGGTATAACTGGCTGGGGGACTCGTAGATGGGTCTAATATGGGTATAACTGGCTGGGGGACTAGTAGATGGGTCTAATATGGGTATAACTGGCTGGGGGACTAGTAGATGGGTCTAATATGGGTATAACTGGCTGGTAGACTAGTAGATGGGTCTAAAATTGGTATAATTGGCTGGGAGACTAGTAGATGGGTATAACTGTCTGGGGGACTAGTAGATGGGTCTAATATGGGTATAACTGGCTGGGGGACTAGTAGATGGGTCTAATATGGGTATAACTGGCTGGGAGACTAGTAGATGGGTCTAATATGGGTATAACTGGCTGGGGGACTAGTAGATGGGTCTAATATGGGTATAACTGGCTGGGAGACCAGTAGATGGGTCTAATATGGGTATAACTGGCTGGGGGACTAGTAGATGGGTCTAATATGGGTATAACTGGCTGGGGGACTAGTAGATGGGTCTAATATGGGTATAACTGGCTGGGGGACTAGTAGATGGGTCTAATATGGGTATAACTGGCTGGGGGACTAGTAGATGGGTCTGATATGGGTATAACTGGCTGGTGGACTAGTAGATGGGTCTAATATGGGTATAACTGGCTGGGGGACTAGTAGATGGGTCTAATATGGGTATAACTGGCTGGTAGACTAGTAGATGGGTATAACCGGCTGGGGGACTAGTAGATGGGTATAACTAGCTGGGAGACTAGTAGATGGGTCTAATATGGGTATAACTGGCTGGGGGACTAGTAGATGGGTATAACTAGCTGGGAGACTAGTAGATGGGTCTAATATGGGTATAACTGGCTGGGGGACTAGTAGATGGGTCTAATATGGGTATAACTGGCTGGGAGACTAGTAGATGGGTATAACTAGCTGGGAGACTAGTAGATGGGTCTAATATGGGTATAGTAGATGGGTATAACTGGCTGGGGGACTAGTAGATGGGTCTAATATGGGTATAACTGGCTGGGGGACTAGTAGATGGGTATAACTAGCTGGGAGACTAGTAGATGGGTCTAATATGGGTATAACTGGCTGGGGGACTAGTAGATGGGTCTAATATGGGTATAACTGGCTGGGAGACTAGTAGATGGGTCTAATATGGGTATAACTGGCTGGGGGACTAGTAGATGGGTATAACTGGCTGGGGGACTAGTAGATGGGTTTGATATGGGTATAACTGGCTGGGGGACTAGTAGATGGGTATAACTGGCTGGGGGACTAGTAGATGGGTCTAATATGGGGATAACTGGCTGGGGGACTAGTAGATGGGTCTAATATGGGTATAACTGGCTGGGGGACTCGTAGATGGGTCTAATATGGGGATAACTGGCTGGGGGACTAGTAGATGGGTCTAATATGGGTATAACTGGCTGGGGGACTAGTAGATGGGTCTAATATGGGTATAACTGGCTGGGGGACTAGTAGATGGGTATAACTGGCTGGGGGACTAGTAGATGGGTCTAATATGGGTATAACTGGCTGGGGGACTAGTAGATGGGTCTAATATGGGTATAACTGGCTGGGGGACTAGTAGATGGGTCTAATATGGGTATAACTGGCTGGGGGACTAGTAGATGGGTATAACTGGCTGGGGGACTAGTAGATGGGTCTAATATGGATATAACTGGCTGGGGGACTAGTAGATGGGTCTAATATGGGTATAACTGGCTGGGGGACTAGTAGATCGGTCTAATATGGGTATAACTGGCTGGGGGACTAGTAGATGGGTCTACTATGGGTATAACTGGCTGGGGGACTAGTAGATGGGTCTAATATAGGTATAACTGGCTGGGGGACTAGTAGATGGGTCTAATATGGGTATAACTGGCTGGGGGACTAGTAGATCGGTCTAATATGGGTATAACTTGCTGGGGGACTAGTAGATCGGTCTAATATGGGTATAACTGGCTGGGGGACTAGTAGATGGGTCTAATATGGGTATAACTGGCTGGGAGACTAGTAGATGGGTCTAATATGGGTATAACTGGCTGGGAGACTAGTAGATGGGTCTAATATGGGTATAACTGGCTGGGGGACTAGTAGATGGGTCTAATATGGGTATAACTGGCTGGGAGACTAGTAGATGGGTCTAATATGGGTATAACTGGCTGGTAGACTAGTAGATGGGTCTAATATGGGTATAATTGGCTGGGAGACTAGTAGATGGGTATAACTGTCTGGGGGACTAGTAGATGGGTCTAATATGGGTATAACTGGCTGGGGGACTAGTAGATGGGTCTAATATGGGTATAACTGGCTGGGAGACTAGTAGATGGGTCTAATATGGGTATAACTGGCTGGGGGACTAGTAGATGGGTCTAATATGGGTATAACTGGCTGGGGGACTAGTAGATGGGTATAATTGGCTGGGAGAGTAGTAGATGGGTATAGCCGGCTGGGGGACTAGTAGATGGGTATAACTGGCTGGGAGACTAGTAGATGGGTCTAATATGGGTATAACTGGCTGGGGGACTAGTAGATGGGTATAACTGGCTGGGAGACTAGTAGATGGGTCTAATATGGGTATAACTGGCTGGGGGACTAGTAGATGGGTCTAATATGGGTATAACTGGCTGGGAGACCAGTAGATGGGTCTAATATGGGTATAACTGGCTGGGAGACTAGTAGATTGGTCTAATATGGGTATAACTGCCTGGGGGACTAGTAGATGGGTCTAATATGGGTATAACTGCCTGGGGGACTAGTAGATGGGTCTAATGTGGGTATAACTGGCTGGGGGACTAGTAGATGGGTCTAATATGGGTATAACTGGCTGGGGGACTAGTAGATGGGTCTAATATGGGGATAACTGGCTGGGGGACTAGTAGATGGGTCTAATATGGGTATAACTGGCTGGGGGACTAGTAGATGGGTCTAATATGGGTATAACTGGCTGGGGGACTAGTAGATTGGGTATAACTGGCTGGGGGACTAGTAGATGGGTCTAATATGGGTATAACTGGCTGGGGGACTAGTAGATGGGTCTAATATGGGTATAACTGGCTGGGAGACTAGTAGATGGGTATAACTGGCTGGGGGACTAGTAGATCGGTCTAATATGGGTATAACTGGCTGGGGGACTAGTAGATGGGTCTAATATGGGTATAACTGGCTGGGAGACTAGTAGATGGGTCTAATATGGGTATAACTGGCTGGGAGACTAGTAGATGGGTCTAATATGGGTATAACTGGCTGGGGGACTAGTAGATGGGTCTAATATGGGTATAACTGGCTGGGAGACTAGTAGATGGGTCTAATATGGGTATAACTGGCTGGTAGACTAGTAGATGGGTCTAAAATTTGTATAATTGGCTGGGAGACTAGTAGATGGGTGTAACTGTCTGGGGGACTAGTAGATGGGTCTAATGTGGGTATAACTGGCTGGGGGACTAGTAGATGGGTCTAATATGGGTATAACTGGCTGGGAGACTAGTAGATGGGTCTAATGTGGGTATAACTGGCTGGGGGACTAGTAGATGGGTATAACTGGCTGGGAGACTAGTAGATGGGTCTAATATGGGTATAACTGGCTGGGGGACTAGTAGATGGGTCTAATATGGGTATAACTGGCTGGGGGACTAGTAGATGGGTCTAATATGGGTATAACTGGCTGGGGGACTCGTAGATGGGTCTAATATGGGTATAACTGGCTGGGAGACTAGTAGATGGGTCTAATATGGGTATAACTGCCTGGGGGACTAGTATATGGGTCTAATATGGGTATAACTGCCTGGGGGACTAGTAGATGGGTCTAATATGGGTATAACTGGCTGGGAGACCAGTAGATGGGTCTAATATGGGTATAACTGGCTGGGGGACTAGTAGATGGGTCTAATATGGGTATAACTGGCTGGGGACTAGTAGATGGGTCTAATATGGGTATAACTGGCTGGGAGACCAGTAGATGGGTCTAATATGGGTATAACTGGCTGGGGGACTAGTAGATGGGTCTAATATGGGTATAACTGGCTGGGAGACTAGTAGATGGGTCTAATATGGGTATAACTGGCTGGGGGACTAGTAGATGGGTCTAATATGGGTATAACTGGCTGGGAGACTAGTAGATGGGTCTAATATGGGTATAACTGGCTGGGGGACTAGTAGATGGGTCTAATATGGGTATAACTGGCTGGGGGACTAGTAGATGGGTATAACTGGCTGGGGGACTAGTAGATGGGTATAACTGGCTGGGGGACTAGTAGATGGGTCTAATATGGGTATAACTGGCTGGGGGACTAGTAGATGAGTCTAATATGGGTATAACTGGCTGGGGGACTAGTAGATGGGTCTAATATGGGTATAACTGGCTGGGAGACTAGTAGATGGGTCTAATATGGGTATAACTGGCTGGGGGACTAGTAGATGGGTCTAATATGGGTATAACTGGCTGGGAGACTAGTAGATTGGTCTAATATGGGTATAACTGGCTGGGGGACTAGTAGATGGGTCTAATATGGGTATAACTGGCTGGGGTACTAGTAGATGGGTCTAATATGGGTATAACTGGCTGGGGGACTAGTAGATGGGTATAACTAGCTGGGAGACTCGTAGATGGGTCTAATATGGGTATAACTGGCTGGGGGACTAGTAGATGGGTCTAATATGGGTATAACTGGCTGGGAGACTAGTAGATGGGTCTAATATGGGTATAACTGGCTGGGGGACTAGTAAATGGGTATAACTGGCTGGAGGACAGTACTAATGACATAACATCCTGTGCTGTCTTCCTGTAGGGAATGTCAGAATATTCTGAATGTGACTCAGGACCATAGCAGTGAATCATTCAGGCAGTTCGAAGGAGGAGTGAGACTGGGTATCGGATCCTTCAACCTGGTAAGATGGGAGGGTGTGTGAGAGGGTGTATAAATAAATACAGCTTGGTTTTACCACGTTCTCTCTCTCTCTCTCAGATGCTGTCCCTCCTTCCTCAGAGAATCCTCAGGTTGCTGGAAGTTATCGGTTTCTCTGGCAACAGAGTGAGTTCAATGGCTCAGCAGTGAGCTGCTGTGAATGCTTATAATGAATGCTTGTGTGGGGGGGGGGGGGGGCTTGTGGGCGTTAAGTAGCCTAGTGGTTAGAGCGATGGACTAGTAACCGAAAGGTTGCAAGATCGAATCCCCGAGCCGACAAGGTAAAAAATATCTGTCATTCTGCCCCTGAACAAGGCAGTTAACCCACTGTCCCTAGGCTGTCATTGTAAATAAGAATTTGTTCTTAACCGACTTGCCTAGTTAAATAAAGGTTAAATGTTTTTTTTAAATAAAAAATAACAGGTAAGAGCTGTTATAAGGAGCTATGAACTGTTATGAGGTGTTATTGTGTCTTGTAGGACTTTGGTCTGTCTCAGCTGAGAGAAGGAGCAGCAAGCCACGGTCTCAGAGCTGTCCTCAGTGTGTTAACGTTGCTGCTGTACCATACCTACGTTACACTCATACTGGGTAGGGACACACACACACACACACACACACTGGTTAATAGTTGTGTAAAGGTTGTGTGATGGTTGAATGACGATTGTTGTGTGTTCCAGGTTTCGGAGAAGGTCAGTAATTTTGTGATATTTGTTTGGTGGTTGTGGTTATTTGTGATGGTTGTATTCTGGTTCTATCATGGTTATATGGTGGTTGTATGGTGGTTGTAACATGGTTGTGTGGTGGTTGTAACATGGTTGTGTGGTGGTTGTAACATGGTTGTATGGTGGTTGTAACATGCTTGTATGGTGGTTGTAACATGGTTATATGATGGTTGTAACATTATATGGTGGTTGTAACATTATATGGTGGTTGTAACATGGCTGTATGGTGGTTGTATTCTGGTTGTATGGTGGTTGTAACATGGTTGTATGATGGTTAACGTTATATGGTGGTTGTAACATGGTTGTAACATGGTTATATGGTGGTTGTAACATGGCTGTATGGTGGTTGTATTCTGGTTGTAACATGGTTATATGGTGGTTGTATTCTGGTTGTAACATGGTTGTATGGTGGTTGTATGGTGGTTGTAACATGGTTGTATGGTGGTTGTATGGTGGTTCTAACATGGTTATATGGTGGTTGTAACATGGTTGTATGGTGGTTGTAACATGGTTATATGGTGGTTGTAACATGGTTATATGGTGGTTGTATTCTGGTTGTAACATGGTTATATGGTGGTTGTAACATGGTTGTATGGTGGTTGTATTCTGGTTGTATGGTGGTTGTATTCTGGTTGTATGGTGGTTGTATTCTGGTTAAATGGTGGTTGTAACATGGTTGTATGATGGTTAACGTTATATGGTGGTTGTAACGTGGTTGTAACATGGTTATATGGTGGTTGTATTCTGGTTCTATCATGGCTGTATGGTGGTTGTATTCTGGTTGTAACATGGTTATATGGTGGTTGTATTCTGGTTGTAGGGTGGTTGTAACATGGTTATATGGTGGTTGTAACATGGTTGTATTCTGGTTGTATGGTGGTTGTAACATGGTTGTATGATGGTTAACGTTATATGGTGGTTGTATTCTGGTTGTATGGTGGTTGTAACATGGTTGTATGGTGGTTGTAACGTGGTTGTGATGTGGTTGTATGGTGGTTGTAACGTGGTTGTGATGTGGTTGTATGGTGGTTGTAACGTGGTTGTATTCCGGTTGTATGGTGGTTGTGTTATGGTAACCTTGTCACAGCATTGTTTGACGATGGTTAGTTGGTGGTTGTGTTATGTTGTTGTGGTTGTATGATGGATGTGGTTGTGTTATGGTTGTATGGTGTGTTTCAGGTACCGAAGAAGGGTTACATTGTCACAGCATTGGTTGTGTGATGGTTGTGTGCTGGTTGTGTTATGGTTACCTTGTCACAGCATTGGTTGTGTGATGGTTGTGTGCTGGTTGTGTTATGGTTACCTTGTCACAGCATTGGTTGTGTGATGGTTGTGTGCTGGTTGTGTTATGGTTACCTTGTCACAGCATTGGTTGTGTGATGGTTGTGTGCTGGTTGTTCCAGGTACTGGAGAAGGAAACCTTGTAGAGGCAGAAGCCTTACTGGGACCTTACCTCGAGAAGTTCCCTAATGTAAGTATATCACTCACACACACACACACACACACACACCTTGTATGGTAGAGTACTAATGGGAGTGTTTCTCTCCTAGGGTTCTATCATTCTGTTCTATTCTGCTCGGATTGCTGTGCTCAGAGGAAACTTCGAGAAGGTGTGTGAAACATCAAATAAAACCTTAACAAATGTTTTTTAATGTGCATTCCGTACAAACGTTATGTACATAGAAGTTACTAACATCACATTTCATACAAACGTTATGTACAGCACCAGTCAATAGTGTGGACACACCTACTCATTCCAGGGTTTTTCTTTATTTGTACTATTTTCTACATTGTAGAATAATAGTGAAGACATCAAAACTATGAAATAACACATATGGAATCATGTAGTAACCAAACAAGTGTTTTATATATATATATATATATATATATATATATATATATATATATATACAGCTTTGCACACTCCATCACTCTCCTTCTTGGTCAAATAGCCCTTACACAGCCTGGAGGTGTGTTGGGTCATTGTCCTGTTGAAAAACAAATGATAGTCCCACTAAGCCCAAACCAGATGGGATGGCGTATCGCTGCAGAATGCTGTGGTAGCCATGATGGTTAAGTGTGCCTTGAATTATAAATAAATCACAGACAGTGTCACCAGCAAAGCACCATCACACCTCCTCCTCCATGCTTCACGGTGGGAACAACACATGCAGAGATCATCCGTTCACCTATTCTGCATCTCACAAAGACACGGCGGTTGAAACCAAAAATCTCAAATTTTAACTCATCAGTCCAAGGGACAGATTTCCACCGGTCTAATGTCCATTGCTCGTGTTTCTTGGCCCAAGCAAGTCTTTTCTTCTTATTGGTGTCCTTTAGTAGTGGTTTCTTTGCAGCAATTTGACCACGAAGGCCTGAATCACCCAGTCTCCTCTGAATAGTTGATGTTGAGATGTGTCTGTTACTTGAACTCGGTGAAGAATTTATTTGGGCTGCATGAGGTGCAATGATGAATGAACTTATCCTCTGCAGCAGAGGTAACTCTGGGTCGTCCATTCCTGTGGCGGTCCTCATGAGAGTCAGTTTCATCATAGCGCTTGATGGTTTTTACGACTGCACTTGAAAAAACTTTCAACATTTTAGAAATTTTCCCGATTGAATGACCTTCATATCTTAAAGTAATGATGGACTGTCATTTCTCTTTGCTTATTTGAGCTGTTCTTGCCAAAATATGGACTTGGTCTTTTACCAAATAGGGCTATCTTCTGTATACCACCCTACCTTGTCACAACACAACTGATTGGCTTAAACATATTAGGAAGGATATTTGAACAAGGCACACCTGTTAAATGAAATGCATTCCAGGTGACTACCTCATGAAGCTGGTTGATAGAATGCCAAGAGTGTGCAAAGCTGTCATCAAGGTAAAGGGTGGCTACTTTGAAGAATCTAAAATATAAAATAGATTTTCATTTGTTTAACACTTTTTTTGGATACTACATGATTCCATATGTGTTATTTCATAGTTTTTATGTCTTCACTATTATTCTACAATGTAGAAAATAGTAAAAAATAAAGAAAAACCCTTGAATGAGTAGGTGTGTCCAAACTTTTGACTGGTACTGTATATAGAACCTACTATCATCACATTCCATACAAATGTTATGTACACAGTCATTTCTACCATCACTACAGGAAATAAGACCTCTGTCTCTTTCTAACTCTCTCTCTCGCCTCTCTCTCCCCTCTCTCTCTCCCATCTCTCTCCCCTCTCTCTCCCCCCCCTCTCTCTCCCCTCTCTCTCCCCTCTCCCCTCTCTCTCTCTCCCCTAAGGCCCAGTTAAAGTTTGAGGAGTGTATCTTAGCCCAGTCTCAGTGGAGACAGATTCACCACCTGTGTTACTGGGAATTGATGTGGAGTCACTCCTTCACTCAGGACTGGCTGCAGGCATACAGATACGCTGACCTGCTCTGTAAGGAGAGTCGCTGGTCCAAGGTAGGTAGACACACATGTAGGGAGAGACACATGTAGAGAGAGGGAGGGAGAGACACATGTAGAGAGAGGGACACACCCTGGAGAGGGACACCCTGGAGAGGGACACACCCTGGCCCCTGACCCCCCTGTGTGTCTCTATAGGCCATCTACGTCTACCAGAAGGCTGCTATCCTCTCTATGTTGCCTGAAGAGGAGATCAAGAAGACTGGTGAGAACGTGGTCGAGTTGTTCAGGTGAGCTTACAACTGTTCACAACTGTTCGCATTCACAACTGCTCATTGACAGCTCATTGTAGGTCATAAAACATTCATAACTGCTCGTTGACAGCTCACTGTAGGTCATAAAACATTCATAACTGTTCGTTGACAGCTCACTGTAGGCCATAAAACATTCATAACTGCTCGTTGACAGCTCATTGTAGGTCATAAAACATTCATAACTGCTCATTGACAGCTCACTGTAGGTCATAAAACATTCATAACTGCTCGTTGACAGCTCATTGTAGATCATAAAAGATTCATAACTGCTCATTGACAGCTCATTGTAGGTCATAAAACATTCATAACTGCTCGTTGACAGCTCACTGTAGGTCATAAAACATTCATAACTGCTCATTGACAGCTCATTGTAGGTCATAAAACATTCATAACTGCTCGTTGACAGCTCACTGTAGGTCATAAAACATTCATAACTGTTCGTTGACAGCTCATTGTAGGTCATAAAACATTCATAACTGCTCATTGACAGCTCATTGTAGGTCATAAAACATTCATAACTGCTCATTGACAGCTCATTGTAGGTCATAAAACATTCATAACTGCTCATTGACAGCTCATTGTAGGTCATAAAACATTCATAACTGCTCATTGACAGCTCATTGTAGGTCATAAAACATTCATAACTGCTCATTGACAGCTCACTGTAGGTCATAAAACATTCATAACTGCTCATTGACAGCTCACTGTAGGTCATAAAACATTCATAACTGCTCGTTGACAGCTCACTGTAGGTCATAAAACATTCATAACTGCTCATTGAAAGCTCATTGTAGGTCATAAAACATTCATAACTTCTCATTGACAGCTCATTGTAGGTCATAAAACATTCATAACTGCTCATTGACAGCTCATTGTAGGTCATAAAACATTCATAGCAGCTCGCTGGCCGGGCATACATTGCCATTCTAGCTATGAATATGCATACGGGTCTAGCTATGAATATGTAGTCCGTCTGTCTTATCTGTGTGTGTGTGTGTGGTGTGTGGTGCGTGGTGTGTGTGTAGGCAGGTAGAGGGGCTGAAGCAGAGACTAGCAGGGAAGTCCATACCTACTGAGAAGTTTGCAGTGAGGAAATCAAGAAGATATAACGCAGCCAGCAACCCTGTTAAACTGGTGGTTCCAGCACTGGTGAGACACACACACACACACACACTTAATAACTTTTTTCCATTCTGATGCTTCTCCCCGCCTCTCTCCCTCTCTCTCCATGTGTGTGTGTGTGTGTGTGTGTGTGTGTGTGTAGGAGATGATGTATGTATGGAATGGTTTCACCATCGTAGGAAAGAGAGCAGACACCACAGAGAGTCTCCTCATCACCATAGAGAAGACAGAGGAGGAGCTACGCAACGATCCCAGTAAACACACACACACACACACACACACACACACACACGACCCCAGTAAACACACACACACACACATTCACAACTCATCTTTAAAACTTCATCAGGATAGATGGGTCCCTCGTGGGACGGTTGAGCTAACGTAGGCTAATGTGATTAGCATGAGGTTGTCAGTAACAAGAAAATTTCCCAGGACAGAGACATATCTGATATTGGCAGAAAGCTTAAATTCTTGTTAATCTAACTGCACTGTTCAAATAACAGTAGCTATTACAGTGAAACAATACCATGCTATTGTTTGAGGAGCGTGCACATTTTTGAACATGGAAAGTTATTAATAAACCAATTAGGTACATTTGTGCAGTCTTGATACAACATTTTGAACAGAAATACAATGGTTCATTGGATCAGTCTAAAACTTTGCACATACACTGCTGCCATCTAGTGGCCAAAATCTAAATTGCGCTTGGGCTGGAATAATGCATAATGGCCTTTCTCTTGCATTTCAAAGATGGTGGTATGAAAAAAATACAAAAGAACGGTTGTTTTTTCTTTGTATTATCTTTTACCAGATCTATTGTGTTATATTCTACTACATTCCTTTCACATTTCCACAAACTTCAAAGTGTTTCCTTTCAAATGGTACCAAGAATATGCATATCCTTGCTTCAGGCAGTTAGATTTGGGTTTCTCATTCTAGGCGAAAATAGATAGAGATCAAGTAATGAGATCTCCTCTGGTGGGTGTAGCATGGAGGTGGTTTGGTTGTTAGCCGAGCATGGAGGTGGTTTGGTTGTTAGCCGAGCATGGAGGTGGTTTGGTTGTTAGCCGAGCATGGAGGTGGTTTGGTTGTTAGCCGAGCATGGAGGTGGTTTGGTTGTTAGCCGAGCATGGAGGTGGTTTGGTTGTTAGCCGAGCATGGAGGTGGTTGGTTGTTAGCCGAGCATGGAGGTGGTTTGGTTGTTAGCCGAGCATGGAGGTGGTTTGGTTGTTAGCCGAGCATGGAGGTGGTTTGGTTGTTAGCCGAGCATGGAGGTGGTTTGGTTGTTAGCCGAGCATGGAGGTGGTTTGGTTGTTAGCCGAGCATGCAAGCGAGAGCTCTCTTCCCCTAATTGGCTGTTGCGCGATAGTAGTCGCTGTGTCTTTGTCTCTTCCTTTCATTGAAATTGAATATCACTCTTTGACCTCTCTCTCTCTCTCCTCTCTCTCGCCATCTCCTCTCCGTGCCCCTCCTCTCTCTCCTTGCCTCTCTCTATGCCCATCTCGTCTCTGCTCTCTCCTCTCTCTCTTCTCTAATCTCTCTCTCTCTCTCCATCCCGCTCTCTCTTGCCTCTCTCTCTT
>NC_042961.1:62843789-62858789 GCF_901001165.1 Salmo trutta
TCTCTCTCCTCCTCTCTCTCCTCCTCTCTCTCCTCTCTCTCCTCCTCTCTATATCATCCTCTTCTTCTCCTCCTCTCTCTCTCCCTCTCTCTCCTCTCTCTCCTCCTCTCTCTCCTCCTCTCTCTCCTCCTCTCTCTCTCCTCCTCTCTCTCCTCTCTCCATTCCCCTAGTGAGCGGAGAATCCGATATGACCACTACCTGATCCCCTTCACCCTGTATGAATTGGGTTTGCTCTACAAACAACAGGGGGACTACATCAAGGCGACGCGATACATAGAGAACGCCAAGTAAGTCTCTCCAAATGGCTCCCTATTCCCTATTTAGCGCACTACTTTTGCACTAAATAGGGAATAGGTTGTAACACTTACTAAATAAGGAGCACACTATATAGGGAGAAGGGTGTCGTTTGGGCCGCAACCTGGATAACATGTAATATACCGTTTAGCAAACACTTCTATCCAGAGCCACTGTCGTGCTGTATACGTTTGACATATGAAAGTCACTATTTTATGTAACCTTTATTTAACTAGGCAAGTCAGTTAAGAACAAATTCTTATTTACAATGACGGCCTAGGAACGGTGGGTTAACTGCCTTGTTCAGGGGCAGAATGACAGATTTTTACCTTGTCAGCTCGGGGATACGATCTTTCAACCTTTCGGTTACTAGTCCAACGCTCTAACCACAAGGCTACGCCGTCGGTGCCGCAAGCGTCATGCTCTGCCAACTGAGATACAGACACGACCACGTTCTTCTGTCAGTTACACTAATATTGTAATAAAATATGATATGTGTTTAAATCGTGTGTGTGTGTCTGTGTGTGTGTGTGTGTGTGTGTGTGTGTGTCTGTGTGTCTGTGTGTCTGTGTGTCTGTGTGTCTGTGTGTCTGTGTGTCTGTGTGTGTGTGTGTGTGTGTGTGTGTGTGTGTGTGTGTGTGTGTGTGTGTGTGTGTGTGTGTGTGTGTGTGTGTATGACTAGGTTGAACTACAAGGACTATTCCATGGAGTCCAGGCTTCACTTCCGGATCCACGCAGCTCTCAACAGTCTCAAGGGATCGCCTGTCAACACACCATAACTACAGCCCAACTACAATCGATTTCACACCATAACTACAGCCCAACTACAATCAGACTACAATCACTTTCACACCAAAACTACAGCCCAACTACAATCGATTTCACACCATAACTACAGCCCAACTACAATCAGACTACAATCACTTTCACACCAAAACTACAGCCCAACTACAATCGATTTCACACCATAACTACAGCCCAACTACAATCACTTTCACACCATAACTACAGCCCAACTACAATCGATTTCACACCATAACTACAGCCCAACTACAGATGGACTACCCCCAGACTACAACACACCAGGACTACAACACACCAGGACTACAACACACCAGGACTACAACACACACCAGGACTACAACACACACCAGGACTACAACACACACCAGGACTACAACACACACCAGGACACAACCTGGACTACAACACACCAGGACTACAACACACCAGGACTACAACACACCAGGACTACAACACACCCCAGGACTACAACACACCCCAGGACTACAACACACCCCAGGACTACAACACACACCAGGACTACAACACACACCAGGACTACAACACACACCAGGACTACATCACACCAGGACTACATCACACCAGGACTACATCACACACCAGGACAACAACACACACCAGGACAACAACACACACCAGGACAACAACACACACCAGGACTACAATACACCAGGACTACAATACACCAGGACTACAATACACCCCAGGACTACAACACACACCAGGACTACAACACACACCAGGACTACAACACACACCAGGACTACATCACACACCAGGACTACATCACACACCAGGACTACAACACACACCAGGACTACAACACACACCAGGACTACAACACACACCAGGACTACAACACACCGGGACTACAACACACACCGGGACTACAACACACCACAACACACCAGGACTACATCACACCAGGACTACAACACACCAGGACTACAACACACCAGGACTACAACACACCAGGACTACAACACACCTGGACTACAACACACCTGGACTACAACACACCTGGACTACAACACACCAGGACTACAACACACCAGGACTACAACACACCAGGACTACATCACACCAGGACTACATCACACCAGGACTACAACACACTACAACCCACCAGGACTACAACCCACCAGGACTACAACACAGCAGGACTACAACACACCTGGACTACAACACACCAGGACTACCCCCAAGCTACACTCTGACAACATTTTAAATACACCCCAACCACAAGAAAGAAAGGAGGACCAAGGCATCTTCATATAATATATTAAAATGTCTTTATTAGTACGGCATGTTCAATAGAAACAAGGTTTTAAATCTCCGACGTGTTTCGGCTGCATGGCCTTCGTCAGGGAGTACAAAGAAATAATACAATGTCCTCTTTTGAACAGCTTTTCCAAAATAGCCCAAACACCCCAATTACAGTTGGACTACTATGTACTATGGTGTACTATGGTGTGTGTGTGTGTGTGTGTGTGTGTGTACTGCATATAGTATGGAAAATATACAATATTGTCTGGTAATAATGACTATTTATGAATGAAGGATGTACACTCCCCTATGTATTTATTTAGGACAGTGAAGCTAAAACTTTTCATTTGTCTCTATACTCCAGCGTTTTGGATTTGAGATCAAATGTTTATATGAGGTGACAGAAGGTGACAGTATTTTCATACAGATCTGTTTTACCGTTCAGAAATGAAATGCACTTTATGTATCTAGTCCCCCTATTTGAAGGTTTAGGCTATGTGGACAAATTCACTTGTCGTTCATAATGTTTAGTATTTGGTCCCATATTCATAGCACATGTTGACTACTAAGCGTGTGACTACAAACTTGTTGGATGCATTTGCTGTTTGTTTTGATTGTGTTTTGTATTATGATGTGACCAATAGAAATGAATGGATGAATAATGATCAGTGTAAATATTGTACAACCCCCCCCCCCCCAAAAAAAAATGCTAACCTCCCCTGTTATTGGTAATGGTAAGAGATTAGCAATAATGCTAACCTCCCCTGTTATTGGTAATGGTAAGAGATTAGCAATAATGCTAACCTCCCCTGTTATTGGTAATGGTAAGAGATTAGCAAAAATGCTAACCTCCCCTGTTATTGGTAATGGTGAGAGATGAGCAAAAATGCTAACCTCCCCTGTTATTGGTAATGGTGAGAGATTAGCAAAAATGCTAACCTCCCCTGTTATTGGTAATGGTGAGAGGTTAGCATTTCTCCCTGTTATTAGTAATGGTGAGAGATTAGCAAAAATGCTAACCTCCCCTGTTATTGGTAATGGTAAGAGATTAGCACAAATGCTAACCTCCCTTGTTATTGGTAATGGTGAGAGATTAGTATTCATTTGTGATTATCTGTAATCATGGTAGCATCCACATTAATGTAGAAGTGTTTAGAAATATATTTTATTATTATTTACTATAAAAGTGACTCTAAAATGACAATACATTATTTACCATTCATTGCTATTGGGCATAAAATTAACTGAAATACAAGTAAACATTTGATCTCAAATCCAAAAAGCTGGAGTATAGAGGCAAATTAAATGTTTTACACTGAACACAAATATAAACGCAACGATTTCAAAGAGTTACAGTTCATATGAGGAAATCAGTCAACTGATTTAAATTCATTAGGCCCTAATCTATGGATTTCACATGACTGGGAATACAGATATGCATCTGTTTAGTCACAAATAGCTCAGCTTCCCTGAGACGGTTTCTGACAGTTTGCGCATAAATTCTTCGGTTGTGAAACCCCTCAGTTTCATCAGCTGTCCAGGTGGCTGGTCTCAGACGATCCCGCAGGTGAAGAAGCCGGATGTGGAGGTCCTGGGTTGTCGTGGTTACACGTGGTCTGCGGTTGTGAGGCCGGTTTGGCGGTACTGACAAATTCTCTAAAACGACGGGTTACAGAATAGAAATTAACATTGAATTCTCTGGCAACAGCTCTCTCTGGTGGACATTCCTGCAGTCAGCATGCCA
Organism: Salmo trutta; assembly: GCF_901001165.1. Lineage (NCBI taxonomy): Eukaryota > Metazoa > Chordata > Actinopteri > Salmoniformes > Salmonidae > Salmo > Salmo trutta. The sequence goes on from NC_042961.1 coordinate 62,847,898, forward strand.
ATTGCACGCTCCCTCAAAACTTGAGACATCTCTGGCATTGTGTTGTGTGACAAAACTTCACATTTTAAAGTGTCCTTTTATTGTCCCCAGCACAAGGTGCACCTGTGTAATGATCATGCTGTTTAATCAGCTTCTTGATATGCCACACCTGTCAGGTGGATGGATTATCTTGACAAAGGAGAAATGTTCACTAACAGGGATGTAAACAAATTTGTGCACAAAATTTGAGAGAAATAAGCTTTTTGTGCGTATGGAACATTTCTGGAATCTTTTATTTCAGCTCATGAAACATGTGACCAACACTTTACATGCTGCGTTTATATTTTTGTGTTCAGTGTAGATCGACTGTCCAGATAAAGAGAGTGTCTATAGGTCTGACATGGTATAGAATAGCACTTCAAGGAAAGACAGTGAAGACATTTTGTCTGACTACATTTCTGTTTGTTGGTTAGTTAGTAGCTGTGTAATTTGAATATGAATAAATATAAGATCTATTCTCACCACAACCAAAGAGAGACTGGTATCATATTCCCTATATAATACACTATATAGTATACTATATAATACACTGCTATGGGTTTCCCTATATAATACACTATATAGTACACTATATAATACACTACTATGGGTTTCCCTATATAATACACTATATAGTACACTATATAATACACTATATAGTATACTATATAATACACTATATAATACACTATATAGTATACTATATAATACACTATATAATACACTATATAATACACTGCTATGGGTTTCCCTATATAGTATACTATATAATACACTATATAGTATACCATATAATACACTATATAGTACACTGCTATGGGTTTCCCTATATAATACACTATATAATACACTATATAGTATACTATATAATACACTGCTATGGGTTTCCCTATATAGTACACTATATAATACACTATATAATACACTATATAATACACTATATAGTATACTATATAATACACTATATAATACACTATATAGTACACTGCTATGGGTTTCCCTATATAGTACACTATATAATACACTATATAGTACACTATATAATACACTGCTATGGGTTTCCCTATATAGTACACTATATAATACAAAATATAGTACACTATATAATACACTGCTATGGGTTTCCCTATATAGTACACTATATAATACAAAATATAGTACACTATATAATACACTGCTATGGGTTTCCCTATATAATACACTATATAATACACTATATAGTACACTATATAATACACTGCTATGGGTTTTCCTATATAATACACTATATAGTACACTATATAATACACTATATAGTACACTATATAATACACTGCTATGGGTTTCCCTATATAATACACTATATAGTACACTATATAATACACTATATAGTACACTATATAATACACTGATATGGGTTTCCCTATATAATACACTATAAAGTACACTATATAATACACTGCTATGGGTTTCCCTATATAATACACTATATAATACACTATATAGTACACTATATAATACACTATATAATACACTATATAGTACACTATATAATACACTATATAGTACACTATATAATACACTGCTATGGGTTTCCCTATATAGTACCCTATATAGTACACTATATAATACACTACTATCGGTTTCACTATATAATACACTATATAATACACTGCTATGAGTTTCCCTATATAATACACTATATAATACACTATATAATACGCTATATAATACACTATATAGTACACTATATAATACACTATATAATACACTATATAATACGCTATATAATACACTATATAATACACTATATAGTACACTATATAATACACTATATAGTACACTACTATGGGTTTCCCTATATAATACACTATATAATACACTATATAATACACTACTATGGGTTTCCCTATATAATACACTATATAATACACTATATAGTACACTGCTATGGGTTTCCCTATATAATACACTATATAATACACTATATAATACACTACTATGGGTTTCCCTATATAATACACTATATAATACACTATATAATACACTATATAGCACACTACTATGGGTTTCCCTAAATAATACACTATATAATACACTATATAATACACTACTATGTGTTTCCCTATATAATACACTATATAATACACTATATAATACACTATATAATACACTACTATGGGTTTCCCTATATAATACACTATATAATACACTGTATAATACACTATATAGTACACTGCTATGAGTTTCCCTATATAATACACTATATAGTACACTATATAATACACTATATAATACACTGCTATGGGTTTCCCAATGGGTCCTGGTCAAAAGTAGTCCACCATAGATGTCATGGGTTGGCAACAGGCGGCCCGCGGGTGATCATGTCTCAATGTGGGTTGGCAACAGGCGGCCCGCGGGTGATCGTGTCTCAATGTCGCTTGGCAACAGGCGGCCCGCGGGTGATCGTGTCTCAATGTGGGTTGGCAACAGGCGGCCCACGGGTGATTGTGTCTCAATGTGGGTTGGCAACAGGCGGCCCGCGGGTGATCGCAATGTAATCAAGGTAGGAAATTATTGTTATCTATTATCTATTTTTTTGGGTTTAGATGTGGTCAATTTGCGGGTGTACTAGTTATTATAATTATGTTCCGTGCCCACCAACCATCCGCTCCGACAAACATCAGCCCGCGGCTGAATCTAGTTCCCTGCCCCTGAGATAGGGGATAGGTTATATAAGGGGGGGGACTGGTTCTGGGGCATGGCCAGGTTTCAGTTATAGGATAGTCACAACTAGTGTAACCTGGAGGGCCTTGAGTTTCCCCTGGTCAGACAAGAAAACCTCCTGGTCCTACCCAGACATTATAGACGGGAAAACCTCCTGGTCCTACCCAGACATTATAGACAGGAAAACCTCCTGGTCCTACCCAGACATTATAGACAGGAAAACCTCCTGGTCCTACCCAGACATTATAGACAGGAAAACCTCCTGGTCCTACCCAGACATTATAGACAGGAAAACCTCCTGGTCCTACCCAGACTGTAAACATAGAGATGGCTAGAGGAGATTATAGACAGGAAAACCTCCTGGTCCTACCCAGACTGTAAACATAGAGATGGCTAGAGGAGATTATAGTCAGGAAAACCTCCTGGTCCTACCCAGACATTATAGACAGGAAAACCTCCTGGTCCTACCCAGACTGTATACAAAGAGAAGAACAGAGGAGATTATACTTTAGACCAGCTGCACCACCTGGTGGCCGCGAGTGTACGTTACCCTGGTTACCAACTCCTTTCTATCCGATGGCTGTCAAACAGGCCGGTGACCAATGAGAGTTACAGTAGAGTCCTAGTGACTAATGAGAGTTTAGTAGGGTCACCCACATAAACACTGGGGCTGTGTCCGACATGGCACCCTATTCCCTACAGTATGTATTGCACATAAAACTATCTGTGCCCTTATACCGTCTGTAACAGCATGGGCAGCACCATTGAGGCTACAACTCATAGGAATCCCCACCCAGTTGACTACTTTGACTACTTTAAAATGGCGTAAGCCCTCAATGGCACTGTCTATGTTAAAACGGCCTTTTGGCCACTAGAGGCCTCTATCATTCTCTATGGTGGTGAACTAATAGAGTCTGTTTTAGATGTAGTTTACCACTAGAGGCCTCTATCATTCTCTATGATAGTTACTGTTTTAGATCTAGTTTACCACTAGAGGCCTCTATCATTCTCTATGATAGTTACTGTTTTAGATCTAGTTTACCACTAGAGGCCTCTATCATTCTCTATGATAGTTACTGTTTTAGATGTAGTTTACCACTAGAGGCCTCTATCATTCTCTATGATAGTTACTGTTTTAGATCTAGTTTACCACTAGAGGCCTCTATCATTCTCTATGATATAGTTACTGTTTTAGATGTAGTTTACCACTAGAGGCCTCTATCATTCTCTATGATAGGTACTGTTTTAGATCTAGTTTACCTCTAGAAGGTGGTGATGGGCTGTACCAATGTTATTTCCAATTTTTGTATCTAGACGAAATATGTGTGTGTGTGTTCGTCTAAGCGTGTGTGTCCGTGTGTTATTCACTTCTTTTTGTCAGTGCCTCTGTGTGTGTTTTATATTGGGACATTGACACATTATATGTAAGTAAGAATTTGTTCTTAACTGACTTGCGTAGTTAAATAAAGGTTAAATAAATAAAATTTAAAAAAACATTATTTGTTGTTTTAGCTGTATACTCCAGCACTTTGGATTTGAAATCTAACAATGACTATGGGGTTAAAGTGCAGACTGTCAGCTTTAATTTGAGGGAGCTCACTGTACTGAGGGGGCGGCAGGTAGCCTAGTGGTTAGAGCGTTGGGCCAGTAACCATGTTCAAATCCCCGAGCTGACAAGGTCGTTCTGTTGTTCTGTTGTTCTGCACCTGAACAAGGCAGTTTAACCCCACTGTTCCCCGCCCCGTAAATAAGTATTTGTTCTTAACTGACTTGCCTAGTTAAATAAAGGTGAAATGTGTGTTTCTAAATGTATTTAATGGTTGTTATTTTGCATGTTCATATTATTGTTGTGTTCAAATATAATGGACTTTATGGGTAATAGTTCTGGAGAGGAGAACTCTATGGGAACTACTGAACCAGTGCATTAAGGAGACATTAAATAATGCTATGTTCATATTACACGCTGTCTAATAATAGTTGTGGAATTCTGGAAACGTTCTTAAAATTCCCAGCTTTTCTGGAAATCCTGGTTTGGAAGAGATACGCAATCAGAAAGGAATAAGCAGGAAATTCAGAATGTCCCAATCAGGATTTCTGGAAAGCAACCCTGGTGTATCTGCTTCTTACTGCTGTACTGTCTACTCTAGCACAGGGAAATAGGATGACTAGAATGGACATTCTCATTCCAGTCATGGGCCCGAGTGGCTTGGTCCATTCTAGTCATCCTATTTCTATGGTCTAGCACCATGATGCTTTATTGGTCTTGTTGAAAAGACAGAAAACAATTCCTGGAAAGCAACAGTGATTAGCCAATCATATTACAGTTAATGTAATGATTAGCCAATCATATTACAGTTAATGTAATGATTAGCCAATCATATTACAGTTAATGTAATGATTAGCCAATCATATTACAGTTAATGTAATGATTAGCTAATGATTAGCCAATCATATTACAGTTAATGAAATGATTAGCCAATCATATTACAGTTAATGTAATGATTAGCCAATCATATTACAGTTAATGTAATGATTAGCTAATGATTAGCCAATCATATTACAGTTAATGAAATGATTAGCCAATCATATTACAGTTAATGAAATGATTAGCCAATCATATTACAGTTAATGTAATGATTAGCCAATCATATTACAGTTAATGTAATGATTAGCCAATCATATTACAGTTAATGTAATGATTAGCCAATCATATTACAGTTAATGTAATGATAAGCCAATCATATTACAGTTAATGTAATGATTAGCTAATGATTAGCCAATCATATTACAGTTAATGAAATGATTAGCCAATCATATTACAGTTAATGTAATGATTAGCTAATGATTAGCCAATCATATTACAGTTAATGAAATGATTAGCCAATCATATTACAGTTAATGTAATGATTAGCCAATCATATTACAGTTAATGTAATGATTAGCTAATGATTAGCCAATCATATTACAGTTAATGTAATGATTAGCCAATCATATTACAGTTAATGTAATGATTAGCCAATCATATTACAGTTAATGTAATGATTAGCCAATCATATTACAGTTAATGTAATGATAAGCCAATCATATTACAGTTAATGTAATGATTAGCTAATGATTAGCCAATCATATTACAGTTAATGAAATGATTAGCCAATCATATTACAGTTAATGTAATGATTAGCCAATCATATTACAGTTAATGTAATGATTAGCTAATGATTAGCCAATCATATTACAGTTAATGAAATGATTAGCCAATCATATTACAGTTAATGTAATGATTAGCCAATCATATTACAGTTAATGTAATGATTAGCTAATGATTAGCCAATCATATTACAGTTAATGAAACGATTAGCCAATCATATTACAGTTAATGTAATGATTAGCCAATCATATTACAGTTAATGTAATGATTAGCTAATGATTAGCCAATCATATTACAGTTAATGAAATGATTAGCCAATCATATTACAGTTAATGTAATGATTAGCCAATCATATTACAGTTAATGTAATGATTAGCTAATGATTAGCCAATCATATTACAGTTAATGAAATGATTAGCCAATCATATTACAGTTAATGTAATGATTAGCCAATCATATTACAGTTAATGTTATGATTAGCTAATGATTTGGAATCATATTACAGTTAATGAAATGATTAGCCAATCATATTCCAGTTAATGTAATGATTAGCCAATCATATTACAGTTAATGTAATGATAAGCCAATCATATTCCAGTTAATGTAATGATTAGCCAATCATATTCCAGTTAATGTAATGATTAGCCAATCATATTCCAGCTAGCGGACTCCTTTCCATTGCCTAAATAGAACTTGAAAGTGTTTGTCGTTCGAAGACATCAAAGATTTTAATGAAACAGCGGCAATCAACCATCGCTCACCTAAACAGACATGTTGCAAGGAATTTACAAATGTGTGTTTGTGTCTGAACTCACAGAACCACAAATAAATGTTTTGTTTTGACTTCTGTTTTCAAAGAACTGTTTGTGGGTGCGTCCCAAATGTCACCCTATTGCCTATGTAGTGCCCGTAGGGCTCTACATAGAGCTCCCAAAGGGCTCTACATAGAGCTCCCAAAGGGCTCTACATAGGGCTCTACATAGAGCTCCCAAAGGGCTCTACATAGGGCTCCCAAAGGGCTCTACATAGGGCTCTACATAGAGCTCCCAAAGGGCTCTACATAGGGCTCCCAAAGGGCTCCACATAGGGCTACCATAGGGCTCTACATAGGGCTCTATACATAGGGCTCCCATAGAGCTCTACATAGGGCTCTATATAGGGCTCTGTATAGGGCTCTACATAGGACTCCCATAGGGCTCTGTATGACAGCATTCTATACTGGTACATCTATCATCTATCTATATGACAGCGTTCTAACCCCTAACCTCTCTCTAACCCCTAACCTCTCTCTAACCCCTAACCTCTCTCTAACCCCTAACCTCTCTCTAACCCCTAACCCCTAACCTCTCTCTAACCTCTAACCTCGCTCTAACCTCTAACCCCTAACCTCTCTCTAACCCCTAACCTCACTCTAACCCCTAACCTCTCTCTAACCACTAACCTCTCTCTAACCACTAACCACTAACCTCTCTCTAACCCCTAACCCCTAACCTCTCTCTAACCTCTAACCTCTCTCCTCTCTCTAACCCTAACCCCTAACCTCTCTCTAACCCCTAACCCCTAACCTCTCTCTAACCTCTAACCTCTCTCCTCACTCTAACCCTAACCCCTAACCTCTCTCTAACCCCTAACCCCTAACCCCTAACCTCTCTCTAACCCCTAACCTCTCTCCTCTCTCTAACCCTAACCCCTAACCTCTCTCTAACCTCTAACCTCTCTCTAACCCCTAACCTCTCTCTAACCCCTAACCTCTCTCTAACCTCTAACCTCTCTCTAACCTCTCTCCTCTCTCTAACCTCTAACCTCTCTCTAACCTCTAACCTCTCTCTAACCTCTCTCCTCTCTCTAACCCCTAACCTCTCTCTAACCTCTAACCTCTCTCTAACCCCTAACCTCTCTCTAACCCCTAACCTCTCTCTAACCCCTAACCTCTCTCTAACCTCTAACCTCTAACCTCACTCTAACCCCTAACCTCTCTCTAACCTCTAACCTCTCTCTAACCCCTAACCTCTCTCTAACCTCTAACCTCACTCTAACCCCTAACCTCTCTCTAACCTCTAACCTCTCTCTAACCCTAACCCCTAACCTCTCTCTAACCTCTAGCCTCTCTCTAACCCCTAACCTCTCTCTAACCCCTAACCTCTCTCTAACCTCTAACCTCTCTCTAACCTCTCTCCTCTCTCTAACCTCTAACCTCTCTCTAACCTCTCTCCTCTCTCTAACCCCTAACCTCTCTCTAACCTCTAACCTCACTCTAACCCCTAACCTCTCTCTAACCCCTAACCTCTCTCTAACCCCTAACCTCACTCTAACCCCTAACCTCTCTCTAACCCCTAACCTCTCTCTAACCCCTAACCTCTCTCTAACCCCTAACCTCTCTCTAACCTCTAAACTCTCTCTAACCTCTAAACTCTCTCTAACCTCTAACCTCTCTCTAACCCCTAACCTCTCTCTAACCCCTAACCTCTCTCTAACCTCTAACCTCTCTCTAACCCCTAACCTCTCTCTAACCTCTCTCCTCTCTCTAACCCCTAACCTCTCTCTAACCTCTCTCTAACCCCTAACCCCTAACCTCTCTCTAACCCCTAACCCCTAACCTCTCTCTAACCCCTAACCTCTCTCTAACCCTAACCCCTAACCCCTAACCCCTAAACTCTCTCTAACCCCTAACCTCTCTCTAACCCCTAACCTCTCTCTAACCACTAACCTCTCTCTAACCTCTAACCTCTCTCTAACCTCTAACCTGTCTCTAACCCCTAACCACTAACCACTAACCCCTAACCTCTCTCTAACCCCTAACCTCTCTCTAACCCCTAACCTCTCTCTAACCACTAACCTCTCTCTAACCTCTAACCTCTCTCTAACCTCTAACCTGTCTCTAACCCCTAACCACTAACCACTAACCCCTAACCTCTCTCTAACCACTAACCTCTCTCTAACCCCTAACCTCTCTCTAACCTCTAACCTGTCTCTAACCCCTAACCCCTAACCTCTCTCTAACCTCTAACCTCACTCTAAACTCTAACCTCTAACCTGTCTCTAACCCCTAACCTCTCTCTAACCTCTAACCTCACTCTAATCTCTAACCCCTGACCTCTCTCTAACCCTCTAGTTATACAGGTTGTTGGTGCTCTGCTTTGCTTATCTGACTAAGTGTTTGTCTAAATCTGTTGCAATGTATTTAATCATTAACCTGGTCAGAGCCACACACACACACACACACACACACACACACACACACACACACACACACACACACACACACACACACACACACACACACACACACACACACACACACACACACACACACACACAGTATTGCATAACTAACCTTGTGGGGACACACAATGCAGTCTAATTCAAAATCCTCTTTTCCCTAAAACCTAACCCTAGCTCCTAACTCTAAACCTAATTCTAACTCTAAACCTAATTCTAACTCTAAACCTAATTCTATCCTTAACCCACTAGAAATAGAAATTGACCTTGTGGGGACCAACAAAATGTCCCCAGTTGGTCACATTAGTGTACTATTCTTGTGTGTATATCTGATCTTCAAGTTTGGTTAAACACGTCCACCAAACACACCGATTACAGAAGATCCCCAAGTCAAGCATTACGTTGCAGTATTTGGTTTGACTTCAGCGCTAGCTAAATTACAGCTTTACATTTAGAATGTTTAGAATGTTTAGAATGCAGAGGAAGACAGACAACCTGCTTTACATTTAGAATGTTTAGAATGCAGAGGAAGACAGACAACCTGCTTTAAATTTAGAATGTTTAGAATGTTTAGAATGTTTAGAATGCAGAGGAAGACAGACAACATGCTTTACATTTAGAATGTTTAGAATGTTTAGAATGTTTAGAATGCAGAGGAAGACAGACAACATGCTTTACATTTAGAATGTTTAGAATGTTTAGAATGCAGAGGAAGACAGACAACATGCTTTACATTTAGAATGTTTAGAATGTTTAGAATGTTTAGAATGCAGAGGAAGACAGACAACATGCTTTAAGTTTAGAATGTTTAGAATGCAGAGGAAGACAGACAACATGCTTTACATTTAGAATGTTTAGAATGTTTAGAATGTTTAGAATGTTTAGAATGCAGAGGAAGACAGACAACATGCTTTACATTTAGAATGTTTAGAATGTTTAGAATGTTTAGAATGCAGAGGAAGACAGACAACATGCTTTACATTTAGAATGTTTAGAATGTTTAGAATGTTTAGAATGCAGAGGAAGACAGACAACATGCTTTACATTTAGAATGTTTAGAATGTTTAGAATGCAGAGGAAGACAGACAACATGCTTTACATTTAGAATGTTTAGAATGTTTAGAATGCAGAGGAAGACAGACAACATGCTATACATTTAGAATGTTTAGAATGTTTAGAAGGCAGAGGAAGACAACATGAGCTGAGAGTGTGTGTGTGGAGGTTTGTTTGTGCATGGGTTTGCGTGTGTGTGTCTAGAGTATTGAAACACACTTTTTGTCAATTACTGGAACAACTGGGCTGGACTTCCAAAACACACACAGGCACACACACACACACACACACACACACACACACACACACACACACACTGTGGTGTGTGTGTGTTGGTCCACATTGACGAATGAGGGTAATGATTGATTAATGATCAATGTTGCAGAGAGAGACAGCGAGAGAAACACATTGTGTACTGAGGCAGGCTAGTTGGTTAGTCCGTCAGGAGTCACCATGGGGAAGAACACAGCGTTGATCATATTACTACTAGGAGCTGTACTGATCGCTCACCCTGCTACGGTAAGTTACACCCTGTTATCACACACTCTGTCTGTATTATATGACCTGTATCTCCTGTATTATATGACCTGTATCTCCTGTATAATATGACCTGTATCTCCTGTATTATATGACCTGTATCTCCTGTATTATATGACCTGTATCTCCTGTATAATATGACCTGTATCTCCTCTATAATATGACCTGTATCTCCTGTATAATATGACCTGTATCTCCTGTATAATACGAC
>NC_042961.1:62866289-62918789 GCF_901001165.1 Salmo trutta
TTTTTCTTTGCAACTCTGCCTAGAAGGCCAGCATCCCGGAGTCGCCTCTTCACGGTTGACGTTGAGACTGGTGTTTTGCGGGTACTATTTAATGAAGCTGCCAGTTGAGGACTTGTGAGGCGTCTGTTTCTTGAACTAGACACTCTAATGTACTTGTCCTCTTGCTCAGTTGTGCACCGGGGCCTCCCACTCCTCTTTCTATTCTGGTTAGAGCCAGTTTGCACTATTCTGTGAAGGGAGCACAGATCCACAGATGACACAATCTCAATCGCACTCCACACAGCCTTTTCCCACCTGGACAAAAGGAACACCTATGTGAGAATGCTGTTCATTGACTACAGCTCAGCGTTCAACATCATAGTGCCCACAAAGCCATCAATAAGCTAAGGACCCTGGGACTAAACACCTCCCTCTGCAACTGGATCCTGAACTTACTGACAGGCCGCCCCCAGGTGGTGAGGGTAGGCAACAACACATCTGCCATGGAGGCCCCTCAGGCGTGTGTACTCACTCCCCTCCTCTATTCCCTGTTCATCCACGACTGCGTGGCCAAGCACGACTCCAACACCATCATTAAGTTTGCTGACGATCCAACGGTGGTAGGCCTGATCCCCGACAACAATGAGACAGCTTATAGGGAGGAGGTCAGAGACCTGGCAGTGTGGTGCCAGGATAACAACCTCTCCCTCAACGTGAGCAAGACAAAGGAGCTGACCGTGGACTACAGGAAAAGGAGGACCGAACACGCCCCATTCTCATCGACGGAGCTGTGGTGGAGCATATTGAGAGTTTTAAGTTCCTTGGTGACCAAAACACTGTCATGGCCCAAACACACCAAGAAAGTTGTGAAGAACTAAGACACTGCATTGCAGTGCTTGAGGCATCACTACAGACCCGGATTCGATCCCGGGCTGTGTCGCAGCCAGCCGCGACAGGGTGACCCATGAGGCGGTGCACAATTGGACCAGCGTCGTCCAGGTTCGGGGAGGGATTGGTGGCCGGGATGTCCTTGTCCCTTTAGCAACTCCTTGTGGCGGGCCGAGCGCATGCACTCTGACATGATCACTAGTTGTACAGTGTTTCCTCCGACACATTGGTGCGACTGGCTTCCAGGTTAAGTGAGCAGTGTGTCAAGAAGCAGTGTGGCTTGGCAGGGTTGTGTTTCAGAGGAAGCATTGGCTCTCGACCTTCGCCTCTCCGTAGCCCGTACCGGAGATGCAGCTATGTGACAAGACTGTAACTACCAATTGGATATCACGAGATTGTAACTACCAATTGGATATCACGAGACTGTAACTACCAATTGGATATCACGAGATTGTAACAAATAATTGGATATCACGAGATTGTAACTACCAATTGGATATCACGAGACTGTAACTACCAATTGGATATCACGAGACTGTAACTACCAATTCGATATCACGAGACTGTAACTACCAATTCGATATCACGAGACTGTAACTACCAATTGGATGTCAAGAAATGGCCGTAAAAAGTTTTTAAAAAATCTAAAAATAAAGTTGTGAACAAACAAACACAGACAGTCGGCACGGCAACGACTTTTCCCCCTCGGGAGACTGAAAAGATTTGGCATGAGTCCCCAGATCCTCAAAACGTTCTACAGCTGCACCATTGAGAGCATCCTGACCGGTTGCATCACTGCTTGCTTGGCATCCGACCATAAGGCGATACAGAGGGTAGTGCGTACAGCCCAGTACATCACTGGGGCCAAGCTTCCTGCCATTCAGGACCTCTATACCAGGCAGTGTCAGAGGAAGGCCCAAAAAATTGTCCAAGGCTCCAGTCATCCAGGTCATAGACTGTTCTCTGCTACCGCACGGCAAGCGGTACCGGAGCGCCAAGTCTAGGTCCAAATGGCTCCTTAACAGCTTCTACCTCCAAACCAAAAGACTGCTGAACAATTAATCAAATGGCCACCGGGACTACTGAGATTGACCCCCCCTCTCTTTTGTTGTTACACTGCTGCTACTCGCTGTTTATTATCTATGCATAGTCACTTCACCCCTACCTACATGTACGAATTACCTCAACCATCCTGTACCCCTGCACATTGACTCGGTACAGGCACCACCTGTATATAGCCTCATTATTGTTATTCTTATTGTGTTACTTTTAATTTAGTTTATGCTTTAGTTTATTTAGAAAATATTTTCTTAACTCTTGAACTGCATTTTGTTGTTTTCGGCACATATGACAGAATATTTTTTAGTTGATTTTGTACATTATTACTTTTTTTTAAATTTCAAACTCTGTCAAGTTGGTTGTTGATCATTGCTAGATAGCCATTTTCAAGTCTTGCCATAGATTCTCAAGACGATTTAAGTAAAAACTGTAACTATGCCACTCAGGAACATTCACAGTCCTCTTGGTAATCAGGTCCAGTGTATATTTGGCCTTGTGTTTCAGGTTACTGTCCTGCTGAAAGGTGAATTTGACTCCCAGTGTCTGTTGGAAAGCAGCAGACTGAACCAGGTTTTCCTCTAGGATTTGCCTGCGCTTAGCTCTGTTACGTTTCTTTTTATCCTGAAAAACTCCCTAGTCCTTGCCGATGACAAGCATACCCATAACATGATGCAGCCATCACCATGCTTGAAAATATGAAGAGTGGTACTCAGTGATGTGTTGTGTTGGATTTACCCCAAACAAAACACTTTATATTCAGGACAAAGAGTTAATTTCTTTGCCACATTTTTTTTTACAGTTTTACTTTAGTGCCTTATTGCAAATGCAATGCATGTTTTGGAATATTTTTAGCAGTGGAGAGGCAGAAAGATGCAGCGTGTTGATGGTAATTGATTCTCTCAGTCCGAGAAAGTGCATACAACCAAATCCCTCGCTGCCCTCACGATGGTCCGTTGATCACTTCAAATTGACCTTAAAAAAAAATCTATTTAGCCGATTTAGCAGTGTTGCTAGCTCAGAGTTCACGGTTCCCCCTCCCTTCACTCTCTCACGCGTCGGACAGTCTTCAAAATATGTCCCACATGCAACACATTAAAGCTGAAAGTAACCAGGGAGTTTCAGTAATATTCTACTATTCATGTAGTATTTGGTGGTGTTGTGTTGTAGAGATCAAAGCAGCCAGGCATCTTCTAGAAGGGAAGATACACTGTGGAATCCCCAACACTACGGTCTTAGAAGAATCGGACAGAGGAGAAAGGAGAGGAGGAAGGCAGAAACGAGTGGTTGGAGGAGTGCCGGCCCAACCGGTGAGTCTTCAAACACAAGTTCACTCTCCGGATGTTTTAACCCCCTGACCTTTAACCTCTGACATATATAACCTCTGACCCGTAGACTCAGATACAATGGCAGGTGGCGATACAGGAGGGGGGTAAAATCGACTGTGGTGGGGCATACATCGGGGGATGCTGGGTTCTAACCGCCGCTCACTGTGTCAGGTAGGTACTGTACTGATAGTATTAGGGGGGTCATGTATGTATATGCATTTTGGGGCAGGATTGATCTCTCTCTTTCTCTCTCTCTCTCTTCTCTCTCTCTCTCTCTCTCTCTCTCTCTCCCTCTCCCTCCCTCTCCCTCTCCCTCTCCCTCTCCCTCTCCCTCTCCCTCTCCCTCTCCCTCTCCCTCTCCCTCTCTCTCAAGGCCCAAACCAGAGGTGTACAGGATCAAGTTCAGTCTCTGGAAGAAGAGAAAAGTTCAGGGAACAACAGACATCGTTCCTGTCAAGAACGTCATCATACACCACAAGTAATTGATTTATTCAATATATATTTTATAGATGATCAGTGTTTTTTTTGTTCAACTGCTAATGCCCTTAAAGATGAGATTTTCATAAGGTGAAACAGCATCACTGGTCGCCCCCAGGCTCATTAAAGATTAATGAGCCTGGGGCCTTTAATAGTCCTGTATTAGAGGACAGATACAGCCGTCTGCAGCTCTGGGCCTTTAATAGTCCTGTATTAGAGGACAGATACAGCCGTCTGCAGCGCAGGGTATTTAATAGTCCTGTATTAGAGGACAGATACAGCCGTCTGCAGCGCTGGGCCTTTAATAGTCCTGTATTAGAGGACAGATACAGCCGTCTGCAGCACCAGCAAAAAAATACTTTTTAAACATTATTTAACTAGGCAAGTCAGTTAAGAACAAATTCTTATTTTCAATGATGGCGTAGGGGCAGAACGAAAGATTTTGTACCTCGTCAGCTCGGGGATTCAATCTTCAACCTTTCGGTTGCTAGTCCAACGCTCTAACCACTAGGCTATGCTGCCACCCCGTAAGTCATGACTCGATCATTTTTAGTGGTTTGTTTGACCTGCTACAGAGAGGAAGAGGAAGAGAGAGGCCCAACTCTGCTGAAAATCTGTCTCCTCCAGTAGATGCCGTTTGTCATTGTTTCACCCACCAAGCGAGGAGTTTTTGTATGGAGGTCAATGGAGTGCCACAGTGGAGGTGTCATAATACCCATAAAACCTAGCGGTCAAACAGGGAAATGGTTCCAATCATTTTTCCTCCATTAATTTCTCCCCCATAGGGGATTTTAGAAACATTTAACATAAGGGCTGTGTTTCATGTAGGCTGAACCCTGACGTGGCGTTTTGATAACCATGTAAATCTCTCTATGACAAGGTACGACCCTAACTCCAATGAGAATGACATAGCATTGATAGAGATGGAGAAACTGGCCCTAACCCCTACACCCTGACCCCTGAACCCTGAACCCTCCAACCCTGACCCCTCCACCATGACCCCTCCACCCTGACCTCTAATCCCTGAACCCTCCAACCCTGACCCCTACACCCCTCCAACCCTGACCCCTCCACCCTGACCCCTCCACCCTAACCCCTAATCCCTGACCCCTACACCCTGACCCCTCCACCCTGACCCCTCCACCCTGACCCCTCCACCCTAACCCCTAATCCCTGACCCCTCCACCCTGACCCCTCCACCCCTCCACCCTGACCCCTCCACCCTGACCTCTAATCCCTGACCCCTAATCCCTGACCTCTAATCCCTGACTTCTAACCTCTCTCCCCAGGTACAATGCTAACACGTATGAGAATGACATAGCCCTGATAGAGATGAAGAAGCTTCCATTCAGGGACGAGTGTTTCAAAGAGAACCCAGCAGTCAGTGCTGTGTGTGTTCCCTGGTCCGTACAACTGTTCAACCCTAACCATACCTGTAGCATATCAGGCTGGGGACGGAAGAAAGGTAGGAGTGTGTGTGTGTGTGTGTGTGTGTGTGTGTGTGTGTGTGTGTGTGTGTGTGTGTGTGTGTGTGTGTGCGTGTGCGTGTGCGTGTGTGTGTGTGTGCTAGTTATGTCCTGACTTTATTCTGAGGTGTGTGTGTGTGTGTGTGTGTGTGTGTGTGTGTGTGTGTGTGTGTTCAGATGGAGAGTCATCGGATGTGTTGCTCTGGGCCAACGTCTCTCTGATCGCCAACTGTCAGCGATTCTATGGTTCACGCTACTACGACGGCATGATGTGTGCAGGTACAAAACGTTTTTCAGTACCTCAGTTGGTTCTTTAGATTCTAACAATGGCTATTTATACTGAATTAACTCTCTGGCTATTTATAATGAATTAACTCTCTGACTATATTTACTGAATTAACTCTCTAACTATTTATACTGAATTAACTCTCTGACTATTTATACTGAATTAACTCTCTGACTATTTATACTGAATTAACTCTCTGTCTATTTATACTGAATTAACCCTCTGGCTATTTATACTGAATTAACTCTCTATCTCTGGCTATTTATACTGAATTAACTCTCTGACTATTTATACTGAATTAACTCTCTGACTATTTATACTGAATTAGCTCTCTGACTATTTATACTGAATTAACTCTCTGACTATTTATACTGAATTAGCTCTCTGGCTATTTATACTGAATTAACTCTCTGACTATTTATACTGAATTAACTCTCTGACTATTTATACTGAATTAACTCCCTCTCTCTGACTAATTATACTGAATTAACTCTCTCTCTCTGACTATTTATACTGAATTAACTCCCTCTCTGACTATTTATACTGAATTAACTCTCTGGCTTTTATACTGAATTAACTCCCTCTCTGAATATTTATACTGAATTAACTCTCTGACTATTTATACTGAATTAACTCTCTGGCTATTTATACTGAATTAACTCTCTGACTATTTATACTGAATTAACTCTCTGACTATTTATACTGAATTAACTCTCTGACTATTTATACTGAATTAACTCTCTGGCTATTTATACTGAATTAACTCTCTGGCTATTTATACTGATTTAACTCTCTGGCTATTTATACTGAATTAACTCTCTATCTCTGGCTATTTATACTGAATTAACTCCCTCTCTCTGACTATTTATACTGAATTAACTCTCTAACTATTTATACTGAATTAACTCTCTGGCTCTTTATACTGAATTAACTCTCTGGCTATTTATACTGAATTAACTCTCTGGCTCTTTATACTGAATTAACTCTCTGGCTATTTATACTGAATTATCTCCCTCTCAATGTCTTTCCCTAATGTGTGTGTGTGTGTGTGTGTGTGTGTGTGTGTGTGTGTGTGTGTGTGTGTGTGTGTGTGTGTGTAGGTGATCTGGAGGGCGATGTGGACTCGTGTCAGGGTGATTCCGGAGGTCCTCTCGTGTGTCAGGACACTCTAGGTGTTTCCTACCTCTGGGGTATAGTCTCCTGGGGGGAGAAGTGTGGGCAGGCCAAGTTCCCTGGAGTGTACACTCAAGTGGCACACTACTTTGACTGGATCCGCACTCACACTGGCTGGGCTACTGTCACTAAATACAACCTGTGATGTTGATATAGACCAGGGGGTATTTTCAAATGTTACCGTTCGATCTACTGCTGCTTTTCTGTTCTACCTGATAATTAATATCACCCACCTGGTGTCCCAGGTCTAAATCAGTGCCTGATTTGAGGGGAACAATGGTGAAAAAAAGCAGTTGAACTGGCTTCGAGGTCCAGATTTACATTTGAGCGATATAGCCTATTCATACTAATAATAATAAATAGTAATAAACCGTTATTTCACTGTTGTACGTTGTTTATGCTGGATGATGTCAATAAAGAACTTGAGAGCCCAGTTGTTTGGTCCTGTTACATGATTTTATTTCTTGATTTGATGTTTGATTTATATTTGGTAAAGGGTTTATGGTGTAGTTTTCCATGCATATAGGCACTTGGACTCTTACTGTGCCATGTCACTGTCCCTTTAAGTCCAGAGAGCACCTCTCTCTCTCTATTTCTCTCTCTCTCTCTGTCCATCTATCTTTCTTTCTATGCTCTCCCTCCCCTTTTCTCTCTGTTCCCTCTCAATTCAATTCAATTCAATTCAATTCAAAGGGCTTTCTCTCTCCCGTCTCTGCTCTCTCCTACCTGTGTCTCTCTCTCTCTCTCTCTCTCTCTCTCTGTCTCTCTCTCTCTGTTATCTCTCTCTCTCTCTGTCCTGCCTGTGAGTTGAGTTCTAGTCTCTCTTTCTCTCTCTCTCTGTCTCTCTCTCTCTGTTATCTCTCTCTCTCTCTGTCCTGCCTGTGAGTTGAGTTCTAGTCTCTCTCTCTCTCTCTCTCTCTCTCTCTCATGGGATTTTGCTGAAGTTCATGTACGTCAAAGCAACTTTTGATTGACGTCCCCGCAGTCCATTTGTAGCCAACTGTTCTGACCGTAACTTAACCCGGTCGGAATTCCCGTTAAAAAGACGTCAATGGTCCCATTTGAACGATTGAACTCAATCCGCTGTGTACGGAAAAAAGAGGGCGATGAAAATTAGTCAACAGCATCCTATGGCGAATACAGAGATTCAACAATATATACAAGGTAGGCTACTGCATCTATCATCATCATTATTTCATTATCGATGATTATTCGTGCTAAGAATAGATGCCATTTTGTTTTTTTAATCCATCTCCACTGTCATCATCAAACTGTCAACATGCTGGGTTTTCACTTATTGCTTTGCGTCAGCAATCATTCTTAAAAGTAGTAAACTGATCCGAGATGAATAACAACTAGGATATTTTTTACAAAGTCCCGTTATTGTGTCTGTTTTTGGTGTCATTAAACAGGTTGTCAGTTGTTTCCAATAGGTCGTTATCATTAAAACATCACAATAAGTTGCAAAATGCTAAAACCATTTTGGTGCGAGTCGTTTTCAAGGGATTGTTACATAAATGTTAACTATTTGGTTGTGATATCAACACCTCTTGAAGAGCGTAGTCAGACCTACAAAATGTCAAATTATTCCATGCAAAACAATTGCGCACATTTAGGTCTATCATCAGAGTTATACAGGAAGTAACTCCCTGTTTTTCATAAACATCAGTTGATCATGTCATTGTAGATACGTAGGGTAGCCTCGCGATATCTCTCAATATTGGCCACCATTAATTGGATATTTTAGTGATATAAAATAAAAGTGAACTGACTAAAAGTAGCCAATAGTGGTTTAGGTTAATTTCCCATCCTTTGTGGGCTCTGCCTGTCAAGCAGCAGAAGGGCTATGTAGCATTACCATTAGCTGATAATGTTTACTATGAAAGCTACTAATAGAAACTTTGTATAGTTGGCTAAACATAGTGGTAAGTACAACTAATGTACTTTCTTCTCCAACCAACATAGGCCCACCTAGCGAAGATAGCTAACATTATGCCATTTTCAACATTTGTTGAGTGTTTAATTATGATTTCTGCTGACATACATGATAGACTACATTGATTGATGGACCACAGTCAATATGGCTAGCTAGCTAATAACAGACCAGTCAATATGGCTAGCTAGCTAATAACAGATCAGTCAATATGGCTAGCTAGCTAATAACAGATCATGTCAATATGGCTAGCTAGCTAATAACAGACCAGTCAATATGGCTAGCTAGCTAATAACAGATCAGTCAATATGGCTAGCTAGCTAATAACAGATCAGTCAATATGGCTAGCTAGCTAATAACAGATCATGTCAATATGGCTAGTTAACAAGCTAATAACAGATCAGTCAATATGGCTAGCTAGCTAATAACAGATCAGTCAATATGCTAGCTAGCTAATAACAGATCAGTCAATATGGCTAGCTAGTTAATAACAGATCAGTCAATATGACTCGTTAACAAGCTAATAACAGACCAGTCAATATGGCTTGTTAACAAGCTAATAACAGATCAGTCAATATGGCTAGCTAGCTAATAACAGATCAGTCAATATGGCTAGCTAGCTAATAACAGATCAGTCAATATGGCTGGTTAACAAGCTAATAACAGATCAGTCAATATGGCTAGCTAGTTAATAACAGATCAGTCAATATGGCTGGTTAACAAGCTAATAACAGATCAGTCAATATGGCTCATTAACAAGCTAATAACAGATCAGTCAATATGGCTAGCTAGCTAATAACAGATCAGTCAATTCGGCTGGTTAACAAGCTAATAACAGATCAGTCAATATGGCTAGCTAGTTAATAACAGATCAGTCAATATGGCTGGTTAACAAGCTAATAACAGACCAGTCAATATGGCTAGCTAGCTAATAACAGACCAGTCAATATGGCTAGCTAGTTAATAACAGATCAGTCAATATGGCTAGCTAGCTAATAACAGACCAGTCAATATGGCTAGCTAGCTAATAACAGATCAGTCAATATGGCTAGCTAGCTAATAACAGATCATGTCAATATGGCTAGCTAGCTAATAACAGACCAGTCAATATGGCTAGCTAGCTAATAACAGATCAGTCAATATGGCTAGCTAGCTAATAACAGATCAGTCAATATGGCTAGCTAGCTAATAACAGATCATGTCAATATGGCTAGTTAACAAGCTAATAACAGATCAGTCAATATGGCTAGCTAGCTAATAACAGATCAGTCAATATGCTAGCTAGCTAATAACAGATCAGTCAATATGGCTCGTTAACAAGCTAATAACAGACCAGTCAATATGGCTTGTTAACAAGCTAATAACAGATCAGTCAATATGGCTAGCTAGCTAATAACAGATCAGTCAATATGGCTAGCTAGCTAATAACAGATCAGTCAATATGGCTGGTTAACAAGCTAATAACAGATCAGTCAATATGGCTAGCTAGTTAATAACAGATCAGTCAATATGGCTGGTTAACAAGCTAATAACAGATCAGTCAATATGGCTCATTAACAAGCTAATAACAGATCAGTCAATATGGCTAGCTAGCTAATAACAGATCAGTCAATTCGGCTGGTTAACAAGCTAATAACAGATCAGTCAATATGGCTAGCTAGTTAATAACAGATCAGTCAATATGGCTGGTTAACAAGCTAATAACAGATCAGTCAATATGGCTAGCTAGCTAATAACAGATCAGACAATATGGCTGGTTAACAAGCTAATAACAGATCAGTCAGTATGGCTAGCTAGCTAATAACAGATCAGTCAATATGGCTGGTTAACAAGCTAATAACAGATCAGTCAATATGGCTAGTTAACAAGCTAATAACAGATCAGTCAATATGGCTAGCTAGCTAATAACAGATCAGTCAATATGGCTGGTTAACAAGCTAATAACAGATCAGTCAATATGGCTAGCTAGCTAATAACAGATCAGTCAATATGGCTGGTTAACAAGCTAATAACAGATCAGTCAATATGGCTAGCTAGCTAATAACAGATCAGTCAATATGGCTAGTTAACAAGCTAATAACAGATCAGACAATATGGCTGGTTAACAAGCTAATAACAGATCAGTCAATATGGCTCGTTAACAAGCTAATAACAGATCAGTCAATATGGCTAGCTAGCTAATAACAGATCAGTCAATATGGCTAGCTAGCTAATAACAGATCAGTCAATATGGCTAGCTAGTTAATAACAGATCAGTCAATATGGCTGGTTAACAAGCTAATAACAGATCTTATCTTGTTGTCTTTAGTGGTAATGATGTCTGACTGTCATACAGTACATGCTTTTAGTTTGTTGTTGTCCTGGGCTACCTGCTAGCCTAACTTCATTTCATGGTCAACGATACGCTACGCCAGCTAGTTAACATTAGCCTACTACATCTAGCTACATATTGAACTTCCATCCTGTCAGGTCAGGGACACAACAATGTATGAATGAATGGTTGGATCAGAATCCCCATTATAATCATTGGTCAGTACGGATAATTAATTAAAACCACAAGTCCAAATCCCTCTCTCCTTCCATGGCTAATTTAGGAAAAGGACAATTTTAGCTAGCTAGCTAGCCGCCAATGACAGAGATGCAACAATTCAAGTTTTTTTCCTGTTTGTGATGTTATTGGTGTGAAGCCAAATCTAAACTGGCTTCCTTTTGATCATTTTTTTTTTTGTGCTCCAGGACCAATCACAGCTGAGCTCACTCAGTTTAGCTCAACGCTGATTGGCTATTATTAGTTTTTTTAAATTATCAAGGCAGTCCAAAATTCTCGGTGGCTTCTCTTCTTCATTCAATGCTACGGGCAACAACAACGTCATACTCTTTCTGACCAGACAGCGTCAGATGAATACGCTAGGCATACTGAGACAGAGGGGCGATGTTTTGTTCACTCGGATGCTTTAAACGGTGAGATACATTCAGCCTCGAATTGAAGGACATTTATGAAACAGAAAGTGACAAAAGCTAAATTATTTTGTATGTTTTTTTTCTTTCTTTTCTTGGTATTTTTTTTGGGGGGGGGGAGTCTGGGTTCCATTGGCATCCATGATCCACGCGTGCCGTACACCTGATGTCGCCGTCGTTAACAGAACTGCAGGAAAACAGTGGCCGACAGGCTGGGGCGAATGTCACTGTCTACGGGTGTACGGCTGGCTAGCTACCCCCCCCCCCCCCCCACCCCCCCCACCCTTTCTTCTGTGGCGTTTATCAGCGGCTGGCATCCAACGTTATTGTGCATTACTGCCACCTACTGTACTGGAGCGGCCACGCCTCCACCTGTCCTAGCTTAATAATGGACCAATAGAAGTATAAAAAGGGGTTCTTTATGCAGGAACGCCCACATGCAGGAACGCCCACATGCAGGAACGCCCCAAACTGTGGGCTGCACCCTTCTCCTCTCCTCCTAGCAGTTAAATCAAATGTATTGTGACGTTTTATTGTGTACAAAAAATTAGGAACAATTCTTGGCACTTACTACCTTACACCCATTGAAAGGCACTTACATATTTTGCCTTGCCCATTCACCCTCTGAATGGCACACATACACAATCCATGTCTCAATTGTCAGAGTTCCTCTGTGAAGATGGGAGAAACTTCTAGAAGGGACAACCATCTCTGACATTTTTTATATATATATTTTTTAGTCTCATAGCAAAGGGTCTGAATACTTTATGTAAGTAAGATATTTCTGTTTTTAATTTTTAATACATTGATGAGGAATTGTTTTTTAAAATCCATTTTAGAATAAGGCTGTAACGTAACAATATTTGGAAAAAGTCAAGTGGTCTGAATACTTTCAGAATGCACAGTATATAAAAAACAATCCTTCTTTAACCCGTCTCCTCCCACTTCATCTACACTGATTTGAAGTGGATTTAACAAGTGACATCAATAAGGGATCATAGCTTTCACCTGGATTCACCTGGTCAGTCTATGTCATGGAAAGAGCAGGTGTTCATAATGTTTTGTACTCTCAGAGTATATTATACAGTTGAAGTCGGAAGTTTACATACACTTAGGTTGGAGTCATTAAAACTAGTTTTTCAACCACTCCACAAATTTCTTGTTAACAAACTATAGTTTTGGCAAGTCGGTTAGGACATCTACTTTGTGCATGACACGAGTAATTTTTCCAACAATTGTTTACAGACAGATTATTTCACTCATAATTCACTGTATCACAATTCCAGTGGGTCAGAAGTTTACATACACTAAGTTGACTGTGCCTTTAAACAGCTTGGAAAATTCCAGAAAATTATGTCAGATATTTTTTTTTAGACCTTCACAAGTCTGGTTCATCCTTGGGAGCAATTTCCAAACTCCTGAAGGTACCTCGCTCATCTGTACAAACAATAGTACGCAAGTATAAACACCATGGGACAAAGCAGCCGTCATACCGCTCAGGAAGGAGACGCGTTCTGTCTCCTAGAGATGAACGTACTTTGGTGCGAAAAGTGCAAATCAATCCCAGAACAACAGCAAAGGACCTTGTGAAGATGCTGGAGAAAACAGGTATCTATATCCACAGTGAAACGAGTCCTATATCGGCAAAACCTGAAAGGCCTCTCAGCAAGGAAGAAGCCGCTGCTCCAAAACTTCCATTAAAAAAGCCAGACTACGGTTTGCAACTGCACATGGGGACAAAGATCGTACTTTTTGGAGAAATGTCCTCTGGTCTGATGAAACAAAAATAGAACTGTTTGGCCATAATGACCACCGTTATGTTTGGAGGAAAAAGGGGGAGGCTTGCAAGCCGAAAAACACCATCGCAACCGTGAAGCACAGGGGTGGCAGCATCATGTTGTGGGGGTGCTTTGTGCAGGAGGGACTGGTGCACTTCACAAAATAGATGGCATCATGAGTGAGGAAAATTATGTAGATATATTGAAGCAACATCTCAAGACATCAGTCAGGAAGTTAAACCTTGATCGCAAATGGGTCTTCCAAATGGACAATGACCCCAAGCATACTTTCCAAGTTGTGGCAAAATGGCTTAAGGACAACAAAGTCAAGGTATTGGAGTGGCCATCACAAAGCCCTGACCTCAATACCATAGAACATTTGTGGGCAGAACTGAAAAAGTGTGTGCGAGCAAGGAGGCCTACAAACCTGACACAGTAACACCAGCTCTGTCAGGAGGAATGGGCCAAAATTCACCCAACTGATTGTGGGAAGCTTGTGGAAGGCTACCTGAAACGTTTGACCCAAGTTAAACAATTTTAAGGCAATGCTACCAAATACTAATTGAGTGTATGTAAACTGCTGACCCACTGGGAATGTGATGAAAGAAATAAAAGCTGAAATAAATCATTCTCACTACTATTATTCCGACATTTCACATTCTTAAAATAAAGTGGTGATCCTAACTGACCTAAAACAGGGATTATTTACTAGGATTAAATGTCAGGAATTGTGAAAAACTGAGTTCAAATGTATTTGGCTAAGGTGTATGTAAACTTCCGACTTCAACTGTATAGCCTATAATGTTGATCATCCACAGAGCGGGTTGTCAAGGTGGACAGCGAGGCAAAGGGGTCACCTGCGACTTCGACAGGTAAGTGACAGAAGAACCTGATTCTCCTTTACTGCTACAGGCGACTGTCAATGGGAGCGCAGTCAGGAGCAGGAGAGCTGAGAGTTGTGAACAGGCACACACTTTATTTAGGCAGGAGAAACCAACAGACGGACACCACTGCGTCGAAACCTCCATCCAATATGCCAAAGTGCAAAACGCGCAAACAGTCACAATAATTATGTACAAACAAATAAACATACCTCGTGAAATATAAACACGGAATAAACGCACACCAGAATAGCGCGTCAAACATGACACTTAACACAAAGACATGAGGGGGAACAGAGGAATAAATACATGTTGTGTGATTGGGAAATGAAAACCAGGTGTGGGAACAGGGAACAAGACAAAACAAATGGATAAATGAAAAATGGAGCGGCGATGGCTAGAAAGCCGGTGGAGAGATGCTGGGTGCCGGTGGAGGACGTGTTAGACCCATCGATGCTGCGGGAGTTCCACCGTCTCCATCCGGATCGCCCTGCGCCTCACCCTCCAGGTCGTCCCCGAGGCCGGCGTCGGCGCGCTGCTGGAGCCGCGTGTCAAGGGGGGGGGTACTGTCACGACTTCCGCCGAAGTCGGTCCATCTCCTTGTTCGGGTGGCGTTCAGCGGTCGACATCACCGGCCTTCTAGCCATCGCTGACCCACTTTTTATTTTCCATTTGTTTTGTCTTTGTTTTCAACACACCTGGTTTTCATTCCCCAATTACATGTTCATGTATTTAACCCTCTGTTTCCCCCATGTTTTTTTGTGCGTGATTGTTTTATGTTCATGTCGGTTCATGATGGCTGGTTTTTTGACGGGTGCTGTGTTCATCCGTGCGTAATGTTTACCGTTTGTATTTGGTCTATTTGTTTACCTTGTGCCTTGATTTATGAGTAAAGAACGTTGCTCACTCATTTCTGCTCTCCTGCGCCTGACTTCCTGCACCAGCTACACTCACCTTCTGACAAATGATGCAGTTCCCTGACTCTTTACATGGTGTATGTTGTTAATAATAATGGCTTTATAACTCCTGTTAATAATGAAACATTATAGACAACATACTTGAAAAATTGTAAATAATTTTATTCCAGCCCTGATAGAGAGCTATGCTGAGCCTGATGTCTATAAGATAGGGTAAGACTCTTGTGTTGTGTGAATCTGGTAGACTAGATCTGACCATGTTTACAGTTCACTGTTCCAGTCTCTTGGGAGCATTGCTATATGACATACAGGAGATAGTAAAGATATATACAGTGCATTCGGAAAGTATTCAGACCCCTTGACTTTTTCCACATTTTGTTACGTTACATACAGCCTTATAAAAAATAAAATCCTTATCGATCGACACACAATACCACATAATGACAAAGTGCAAAAACAGGTTTTTAGAAATGTTTGCAAATGTATAAAAAATACTTATTTACATAAGTATTCAGACCCTTTTGCTATGAGACTTGAAATTGAGCTCAGGTGCATCCTGTTTCCATTGATCATCTTTGATGTTTCTACAACTTGACTGGAGTCCATCTGTGGTAAATTCAATTGATTGGACATGATTTGGAAAGGCACACACCTGTCTATATAAGGTCCCACAGTTGACAGTGAGTGTCAGAGCAAAAAACAAGCCATGAGGTCGAAGGAATTGTCCGTAGAGCACCGAGACAGGATTGTGTCGACGCACAGATCTGGGGAAGGGTACCAAAACAAACTGAGCAATCGGGGGAGAATGGTCTTGGTCAGGACCAAGAACCAGATGGTCACTCTGACAGAGCTCTAGTGTTCCTCTGTGGAGATGGGAGAACCTTCCAGAAGGACAACCATCTCTGCAGCACTCAACCAGTCAGGCCTTTATGGTAGAGTGGCAAGATGGAAGCCACTCCTCAGTAAAAGGCACATGGCTCAGTTGGTAGAGCATGGTGTTTGTAATGGTGTTTGCAATGCCAGGGTTGTGGGTTCGATTCCCACGGGGGGCCAGTACAGGGGGAAAAAAACGTATTAAATGAATTGAAATGTATGCATTCACTACTGTAAGTCACTCAGGATAAGAGTGTCTGCTAAATGACTAAATTTTAAATGACAGCCTGCTTGGACTTTGCCTAAAGACTATCAGAACATAAGAAACAAGATTCTCTGGTCTGATGAAACCAAGATTTAACTCTTTGCCTGAATGCCAAGCGTCACGTCTGGAGGAAACCTGGCACCATCCCTACGGTGAAGCATGGTGGTGGCAGCATCATGCTGTGGGGATGTTTTTCAGCGGCAGGGACCGGGAGACTAGTCAGGATCGAGGGAAAGATGAACAGAGCAAAGTACAGAAAGATCCTTGATGAAAACCTGCTCCAGAGTGCTCAGGACCTCAGACTGAGGTGAAGGTTCACCTTCCAACAGGACAACGACACTAAGCACACAGCCAAGACTACTCAGAAGTTGCTTCGGGACAAGTCTCTGAATGTCCTTGAGTGGCCCAGCCAGAGCCCTGACTTGAACCCGATCGAACATCTCTGGAGAGACCTGAAAATAGCTGTGCAGCAACGCTCCCCATCCAACCTGACAGAGCTTGAGAGGATCTGCAGAGAAGAATGGGAGAAACTCCCCAAATACAGGTGTGCCAAGCTCGTAGCGTCATACCCAAGAAGACTCGAGGCTGTAATCGCTGCCAAAGGTGCTTCAACAAAGTACTGAGTAAAGGGTCTGAATACTTATGTAAATGTGATATTTCAGTATTTAAAAAAAACAACATGTTGTAAAAATGTCTAAACCTGTTTGTGCTTTGTTATTATGTGTAGATTGATGAGGGGAAAAAAACGATTTAATCAATTTTAGAATAAGGCTGTGACGTAACAAAATGTGGAAAAGGTCATGTGGTCTCAATACTTTCAGAATGCAGGATTCTCTCACACCTTCCCCCTCTCTCTCTCTCTCTCTCTCTCTCTCTCTCTCTCTCTCTCTCTCACCTCCCCCTTCTCTCTCTCTCTCTCTCTCACACACCTCCCCTCTTTCACACCCCCCCTTCTCTCTCTCTCTCTCTCTCTCACCTCCCCCTTCTCTCTCTCTCTCTCTCTCTCTCTCACACACCTCCCCTCTTTCACACCCCCCCTCTCTCTCTCTCTCTCTCTCTCTCTCTCTCTCTCTCTCACCTCCCCCTTCTCTCTCTCTCTCTCTCTCTTTCTCACACACCTCCCCTCTTTCACCCCCCCCCCCCTTCTCTCTCTTTACATTCTCACTTCCCTTGTAGTATTGAGGTGTCAGACCCGGGGGAGGAGTATGTGATGTCATACAGCCTAAGGGGGCTGGCCCTCATCTTCAACCAGGAATACTTCTCCCCAGAGCTCCGCCTCCCTCATCGCCATGGTACCAAAGCTGACAAGAACAACCTTTTGCGACGGTACACACACAGTCATACAAAAGGATGAACAGACAGACAGATTCACACAAACACACATACAGATGGACGGAGACACCCACACACACATGCACACATTTGTCTGTTGTGTTTCTGTCTTTAACGTGTGTGTTTGTGCGTGTTGTGTTTTTTTTTCCAGACTAGAGGAGCTAAGTTTTGCTGTGAGGCCGTATGACAACCTGACCAGACAGGAGGTCCGGGCTGTCATAGACGATGGTAAACCACAACAACAACGTTTTGATCTGGATTTAATGATGTGAAAGTACTGTCCCCAGAGGACAGGGTAATGAAAGTACTGTCCCCAGAGGACAGGGTAATGAACTGACTCCCCAGAGGACAGGGTAATGAAAGTACTGTCCCCAGAGGACAGGGTAATGAACTGACTCCCCAGAGGACAGGGTAATGAAAGTACTGTCCCCAGAGGACAGGGTAATGAAAGTACTGTCCCCAGAGGACAGGGTAATGAACTGACTCCCCAGAGGACAGGGTAATGAAAGTACTGTCCCCAGAGGACAGGGTAATGAACTGACTCCCCAGAGGACAGGGTAATGAAAGTACTGTCCCCAGAGGACAGGGTAATGAAAGTACTGTCCCCAGAGGACAGGGTAATGAAAGTACTGTCCCCAGAGGACAGGGTAATGAACTGACTCCCCAGAGGACAGGGTAATGAACTGACTCCCCAGAGGACAGGGTAATGAAAGTACTGTCCCCAGAGGACAGGGTAATGAAAGTACTATCCCCAGAGGACAGGGTAATGAACTGACTCCCCAGAGGACAGAGTAATGAACTGACTCCCCAGAGGACAGGGTAATGAACTGACTCCCCAGAGGACAGGGTAATGAACTGACTCCCCAGAGGACAGGGTAATGAACTGACTCCCCGGAGGACAGGGTAATGAACTGACTCCCCAGAGGACAGGGTAATGAACTGACTCCCCGGAGGACAGGGTAATGAACTGACTCCCCGGAGGACAGGGTAATGAACTGACTCCCCGGAGGACAGGGTAATGAACTGACTCCCCGGAGGACAGGGTAATGAACTGACTCCCCGGAGGACAGGGTAATGAACTGACTCCCCGGAGGACAGGGTAATGAACTGACTCCCCGGAGGACAGGGTAATGAACTGACTCCCCGGAGGACAGGGTAATGAACTGACTCCCCGGAGGACAGGGTAATGAACTGACTCCCCAGAGGACAGGGTAATGAACTGACTCCCCGGAGGACAGGGTAATGAACTGACTCCCCAGAGGACAGGGTAATGAACTGACTCCCCAGAGGACAGGGTAATGAAAGTACTGTCCCCAGAGGACAGGGTAATGAACTGACTCCCCAGAGGACAGGGTAATGAACTGACTCCCCAGAGGACAGGGTAATGAAAGTACTGTCCCCAGAGGACAGGGTAATGCGTAGAAGACATCCAGTCTGTACTCTCTCGCTCTCCCCAGCTGTGAACTGGAACCATGCGGAGGCAGATTGTTTCCTGTGTGTGTTTCTGAGCCACGGGGAGAATGAGTGCGTGTTCGCTAGAGACGGCAAACTCTCCATCCGAGACTTGACACACACCTTCAAAGGAGACCGCTGTTCTAGTCTGGTGGGCAAGCCCAAGATCTTCATCTTTCAGGTAGGAGTGTGTGGTGGGTAAACGTGTTTGTGTGTTTCAGGCGTGTAGATATGCTAACCCAGTGTGTTTAGTGCAGCAGCTACTCTTCCTGGGATTCATTAACTACTGAACATGCAGCAGCTACTCTTCCTGGGGTGCATTAACTACTGGACATGCAGCAGCTACTCTTCCTGGGGTTCATTAGATACTGAACAGGCAGCAGCTACTCTTCCTGGGGTCCGTTAACTACTGAACATGCAGCAGCTACTCTTCCTGGGGTTCATTAACTACTGAACATGCAGCAGCTACCCTTCCTGGGGTCCATTAACTACTGGACATACAGCAGCTACTCTTCCTGGGGTCCGTTAACTACTGAACATGCAGCAGCTACTCTTCCTGGGGTTCATTAACTACTGAACATGCAGCAGCTACCCTTCCTGGGGTCCATTAACTACTGGACATACAGCAGCTACTCTTCCTGGGGTTCATTAACTACAGAACATGCAGCAGCTACTCTTCCTGGGGTTCATTAACTACTGAACATGCAGCAGCTACTCTTCCTGGGGTCCATTAACTACTGAATATGCAGCAGCTACTCTTCCTGGGGTCCATTAACTACTGAACATGCAGCAGCTACTCTTCCTGGGGTCCATTAACTACTGGACATGCAGCAGCTGGGGTCCATTAGCTACTGCACATGCAGCAGCTACTCTTCCTGGGGTCCATTAACTACTGATCTGAAGGGTATGGAGGGAGGAGGGGTGAGGGGACGAGGGACATCAGATACATGGTCTACACGTATTTCAGTCTGTGTTAGCAAAACAGTCCTGTAGTTTAGCATCTGCTTCATCTGACCACTTTTTTATAGACCGAGTCACTGGTGCTTCCTGCTTTAATTTTTGCTTGTAAGCAGGAATCAGGAGGATAAAATTATGGTCAGATTTGCCAAATGGAGGGCGAGCTTTGTACGCATCTCTGTGTGTGGATTAAAGTTGGCCTAGAGTTTTTTTCCCCTCTGGTTGCACATTTAACATGCTGATAGAAATGAGGTAAAACAGATTTAAGTTTCCCTGCATTAAAGTCCCCGGCCACTAGGAGTGCCGCCTCTGGATGAGCATTTTCCTGTTTGATTATGGCTGAATACAGCTCATTGAGTGCGGTCTTAGTGCCTGCATCGGTCTGTGGTGGTAAATAAACTGCTATGACAAATCTAGATGAAAACTCTCTTGGCAAATAGTGTGGTCTACAGCTTATCATGATGTACTCTACCTCAGGCGAGCAAAACCTCGAGACTTCCTTAGATATCGTGCACCAGCTGTTGTTTACAAATATACATAGGCCCCCGGCCCGTGTCTTACCGGAGGCTGCTGTTCTATCCTGCCGGTAGAGTGTATAACCCACCAGCTGTATGTTATCCGTGTCGTCGTTCAGCCAAGACTTGGTGAAACATATTACAGTTTTTAACTCCCTATTTTCTTCACGCAAATGACGGGGATTTGGGCCTGGTTTTTGCGTCGAACTCATTCAAGAAAATAATCTTGTTCCAGTTCGAGGTGAGTAATCGCTGATCTGATATTCAGAAGCTCTTTTCGGTCATAAGAAAGTAGCAGCAACATTATGTACAAAACAAGTTGTGAACAACGTGAAAAAACAAACAAAACAAAATAGCCCAGTTGATTATGGGGCCTGTAAAATGTATAGGATTATCTATTCTATAGTATAGTATATGAAAGAGTGAGAGGTTGTTTTCCTGACACCACACTCCGAGTGCCCTCACCTCCTCCCTGTAGGCCGTCTCGTCGTTGTTGGTCATCAAACCCACTACTGTTGTGTCATCTGCAAACTTGATGATTGAGTTGGAGGCGTGCTTGGTCACGCAGTCGTGAGTGAACAGGGAGTACAGGAGAGGGCTGAGCACGCACCCTTGTGGGGCCTCAGTGTTGAGGATCAGCGAAGTGGAGATGGGGGCGGCCGTCAGAAAGTCCAGACCCAGGGCCTCAAGCTTAATGATGAGCTTGGAGGGTACTATGGTGTTATGCTGAGCTGTAGTCAACGAACAGCATTCTTACATAGGTATTTCTCTTGTCCAGATGGGATAGGGCAGTGGGCAGTGTGATGGCGATTGCATCGTCTGTGGACCTGTTAGGGCGGTATGCAAACTGAAACGGGTCTATGGTGGCCGGTAAGGTGGAGGTGATATGATCCTTGACTAGTCTCTCAAAGCACTTCATGGTGACAGAAGTGAATGCTATGGGGCGATAGTCATTTAGTTCAGTTATCTTTGCCTTCTTGGGTACAGGAACAATGGTGGCCATCTTGAAGCATGTGGGGACAGCAGACTGGGATAGGGAGCGATTGAATATGTCCGCAAACACACTAGCTGATGAAACTGGCTCTCATGAGGACCGCCACATGAAAGGAAGACCCAGAGTTACCTCTGCTGCAGAGGATAAGTTTATTAGAGTTAACTGCACCTCAGATTGCAGCCCAAATAAATGCTTCACGGAGTTCAAGTAACAGACACATCTCAACATCAACTGTTCAGAGGAGACTGAATCAGGCCTTCATGGTCGTGTTGCTGCAAAGAAACCACTACTAAAGGACACCAATAAGAAGAAGAGACTTGCTTGGGCCAAGAAACACAAGCAATGGACATTAGACTGGTGGAAATCTGTTCTTTGGTCTGATGAGTCCAAATTTAAGAGTTTTGGTTCCAACCGCCGTGTCTTTGTG
This sequence comes from Salmo trutta, assembly GCF_901001165.1. Taxonomy (NCBI): domain Eukaryota; kingdom Metazoa; phylum Chordata; class Actinopteri; order Salmoniformes; family Salmonidae; genus Salmo; species Salmo trutta. Next base: position 62,888,225 of record NC_042961.1, read on the forward strand.
AGATGCAGAGTAGGTGAACGAATGATCTCCGCATGTGTGGTTCCCACCGTGAAGCATGGAGGAGGAGGTGTGATGGTGTGGGGGTGCTTTACTGGTGACACTCAAGTGATTTATTTAGAATTCAAGGCACACTTAACCAGCATGGCTACCACAGCATTCTGCAGCGATACGCCATCCCAACTGTTTTGCGCTTAGTGGGACTATCATTTGTTTTTCAACAGGACAATGACCCAACACATCGCCAGGCTGTGTAACACCCAACCTCAACCTAATTGAGATGGTTTGGGATGAAGTGGACCGCAGAGTGAAGGAAAAGCAGTCAACAAGTGCTCAGCATATGTGGGAACTCCTGGAAAAGTATTCCAGGTGAAGCTGGTTGAGAGAATGCCAAGAGTGTGCAAAGCTGTCATCAAGGCAAAGGGCGGCTACTTTGAAGAATATCAAATATATTTTGATTCGTTTAACACTTTTTTTGGTTATTACATGATTCCATATGTGTTATTTCATAGTTTTGATGTCTTCACTATTATTCTACAATGTAGAAAATAGTCAAAATAAAGAAAAGCCCTGGAATGAGTATGTCCAAACTTTTGACTGGTTCTGTATCTGGGAAAGACACCAAGAGACAACAAAAATACTATTGACACACTATTCATATACTTCATATATCCAGTTAAATGAGAGCTTTAGAAAGAGGAGAGGTGCTGTGATACAAGATGTTTTTATCGTTTTTTTAAAGCTAAACTTGCTTTTTGCCTGAGTAACCTCTGGTAACAGATCATTCCATGATGACTCTATACATCACTGAGTAACCTCTGGTAACAGATCATTCCATGATGACTCTATACATCACTGAGTAACCTCTGGTAACAGATCATTCCATGATGACATGACTCTATACATCACTGAGTAACCTCTGGTAACAGATCATTCCATGATGACTCTATACATCACTGAGTAACCTCTGGTAACAGATCATTCCATGATGACTCTATACATCACTGAGTAACCTCTGGTAACAGATCATTCCATGATGACTCTATACATCACTGAGTAACTTCTGGTAACAGATCATTCCATGATGACTCTATACATCACTGAGTAACCTCTGGTAACAGATCATTCCATGATGACTCTATACATCACTGAGTAACCTCTGGTAACAGATCATTCCATGATGACTCTATGCATCACTGAGTAACCTCTGGTAACAGATCATTCCATGATGACTCTATACATCACTGAGTAACCTCTGGTAACAGATCATTCCATGATGACTCTATACATCACTAACCTCTGGTAACAGATCATTCCATGATGACTCTATACATCACTGAGTAACCTCTGGTAACAGATCATTCCATGGTGACTCTATACATCACTGAGTAACCTCTGGTAACAGATCATTCCATGGTGACTCTATACATCACTGAGTAACCTCTGGTAACAGATCATTCCATGATGACTCTATACATCACTGAGTAACCTCTGGTAACAGATCATTCCATGATGACTCTATACATCACTGAGTAACCTCTGGTAACAGATCATTCCATGATGACTCTATACATCACTGAGTAACCTCTGGTAACAGATCATTCCATGATGACTCTATACATCACTGAGTAACCTCTGGTAACAGATCATTCCATGATGACTCTATACATCACTGAGTAACCTCTGGTAACAGATCATTCCATGATGACTCTATACATCACTGAGTAACCTCTGGTAACAGATCATTCCATGATGACTCTATACATCACTAACCTCTGGTAACAGATCATTCCATGATGACTCTATACATCACTGAGTAACCTCTGGTAACAGATCATTCCATGGTGACTCTATACATCACTGAGTAACCTCTGGTAACAGATCATTCCATGATGACTCTATACATCACTGAGTAACCTCTGGTAACAGATCATTCCATGATGACTCTATACATCACTGAGTAACCTCTGGTAACAGATCATTCCATGATGACTCTATACATCACTGAGTAACCTCTGGTAACAGATCATTCCATGATGACTCTATACATCACTGAGTAACCTCTGGTAACAGATCATTCCATGATGACTCTATACATCACTGAGTAACCTCTGGTAACAGATCATTCCATGATGACTCTATATATCACTGAGTAACCTCTGGTAACAGATCATTCCATGATGACTCTATACATCACTGAGTAACCTCTGGTAACAGATCATTCCATGATGACTCTATACATCACTGAGTAACCTCTGGTAACAGATCATTCCATGATGACTCTATACATCACTGAGTAACCTCTGGTAACAGATCATTCCATGATGACTCTATACATCACTGAGTAACCTCTGGTAACAGATCATTCCATGATGACTCTATACATCACTGAGTAACCTCTGGTAACAGATCATTCCATGATGACTCTATACATCACTGAGTAACCTCTGGTAACAGATCATTCCATGATGACTCTATACATCACTGAGTAACTTCTGGTAACAGATCATTCCATGATGACTCTATACATCACTGAGTAACCTCTGGTAACAGATCATTCCATGATGACTCTATACATCACTGAGTAACCTCTGGTAACAGATCATTCCATGATGACTCTATGCATCACTGAGTAACCTCTGGTAACAGATCATTCCATGATGACTCTATACATCACTGAGTAACCTCTGGTAACAGATCATTCCATGATGACTCTATACATCACTGAGTAACCTCTGGTAACAGATCATTCCATGATGACTCTATACATCACTGAGTAACCTCTGGTAACAGATCATTCCATGATGACTCTATGCATCACTGAGTAACCTCTGGTAACAGATCATTCCATGATGACTATACATCACTGAGTAACCTCTGGTAACAGATCATTCCATGATGACTCTATACATCACTGAGTAACACATTAAATCTGTTTTTTTGGTTTGTGTACAGTGTAGAAACCCCTGGTGGTGTTTCTGCTGGGGGTTTTTGTATGTCTGTTTTGAGGTGGATGCTAATAGATTAGTGGTTAGGCATTTTTAACACACAAATATAGTAGTTAATTTCTCCTTAACCCTCAGCCATGAAAGACTGTGTTAGTTCTCCATGTGCAGTTAAGGGCAGGCCGTGCTGCTCTTGTTCTGAACCAGCTGCAGCTTTGATAGGTCTTTCTTTGTTTCACCTGACCATATTACCAGACAGTAATCAAGATGGAGGACAAGAGCAGAGCCTGAACAACCAGCACAGTTGATCTTTGTACCCACAACACTCAGCTTTGATAGGTCTTTCTTTGCTTCACCTGACCATACATTTTACATTTTAGTCATTTAGCAGAAGCTCTTATCCAGAGCGACTTACAGTAGTGAATGCATACATTTCATACATTTTTTTTCCCCCATAATACCAGACCACATTACCAGACAGTAATCAAGATGGAGGACAAGATCAGAGCCTGGACAACCAGTACAGTTGATCTTTGTGTCAAAAACACAGAATATCTTATTATAACAGACATTACCTCTCTCCTAATCTTCACAACAACTCTTGTCGATAGGACTTGACCTTGATAACTGACCGTCCAATGTTACTCCTAAGAGTTCAGCTTCTTCGACTTGTTCAGTGGTCACACCCCTTTATGAGGTTTAGGTTTTAGAGAATGTTTTGAACCAAATACAATGCTTTCCGTGTGTTAGGCATGGTTATATAGGTGGACTGTGAGGTTCATGCTAACCAGCTGGTTGTGTCTGTCCACTAGGCGTGTCGTGGGGATAAACATGACGATCCAGTCAGTCCTATAGTAGACGTGGTGGACTGTGAGGTTCACACTAACCAGCTGGTTGTGTCTGTCCACTAGGCGTGTCGTGGGGATAAACATGACGATCCAGTCAGTCCTATAGTAGACGTGGTGGACTGTGAGGTTCATACTAACCAGCTGGTTGTGTCTGTCCACTAGGCGTGTCGTGGGGATAAACATGACGATCCAGTCAGTCCTATAGTAGACGTGGTGGACTGTGAGGTTCATACTAACCAGCTGGTCGTGGATGCTGGGACGGTACACACACTTCCTGCTGGTGCGGACTTCCTGATGTGCTACTCTGTGGCCGAGGGTGAGATCAATCAAGCATGCACACACTCTGTCATCCTTCCGTTCGATATGTAGAACTCTGTCATCCTTCCATTCGATATGTAGGACTCTGTCATCCTTCCATTCGATATGTAGGACTCTGTCATCCTTCCATTCAATATGTAGGACTCTGTCATCCTTCCATTCGATATGTAGGACTCTGTCATCCTTCCATTCGATATGTAGGACTCTGTCATCCTTCCATTCGATATGTAGGACTCTGTCATCCTTCCATTCGATATGTAGGACTCTGTCATCCTTCCATTCGATATGTAGGACTCTGTCATCCTTCCATTCGATACGTAGGACTCTGTCATCCTTCCATTCGATACGTAGGACTCTGTCATCCTTCCATTCAATATGTAGGACTCTGTCATCCTTCCATTCAATATGTAGGACTCTGTCATCCTTCCATTCAATATGTAGGACTCTGCCATCCTTCCATTCAACATTGTTCCCTTCTCCCATTCTGTCTGTCTCTCTGTGTCTGTCTCCCTGTGTCTGTCTCCGTCTCTCTGTCTATCTTTGTCTCTCTGTCTCCGTCTCTCTGTCTGTCTCCATTTCTTTGTGTCTGTCTCTCTCCCCGTCTCTTGTCTGTTTTTGTGTCTGTCTCCGTCTCGCTGTCTGTCTTTCTGTCTGTCTCCATCTCTCTGTCTGTCTCCGTCTCTCTGTCTGTTTTTGTGTCTGTCTCCATCTCTGTGTCTGTCGCCATCGCTCTGTCTGTCTCTCTCTGTCTCAATCTCTGTGTGTGTGTGTGTCTCCATCTCTGTTTGTCTCTGTCTGTCTCTCTCTGTCTCCATCTCTGTGTGTGTGTCTCTAGCTCTCTGTCTGTCTTTCTCTGTCTCCATCTGTGTGTGTCTATCTCCATCTCTCTGTCTGTCTCTCTCTGTCTCCATCTGTGTGTGTGTGTGTCTCTATCTCTCTGTCTGTCTCTCTCTGTCTCCATCTCTGTGTCTGTCTCCATCTCTCTGGCTGTCTCTCTCTGTCTCCATCTCTCTGGCTGTCTGTCTCTCTCTGTCTCCATCTCTGTTTGCCTCTGTCTGTCTCTCTCTGTCTCCATCTCTGTGTCTGTCTCTCTCTCTCTGTCTCCATCTGTGTGTGTGTGTGTGTCTATCTCTTTGTCTGTCTCTGTGTAGGTTATTTCTCCCACAGAGAGACATTGAATGGATCGTGGTACATCCAGGACCTTTGTGAAGTGCTACAGGAGTACGGAACGCGGCTGGAGATCACAGAGATGTTGACGCTAGTTAACCGCAGGGTGTCGCTGCGACGCGTACAGAACTGTGCCGATCGCAACGCCATCGGGAAGAAACAGGTAGACACACACACACACACACACACACACACACACACACACACACACACACAGGAAATACACTATGACACACACAGGAAATACACTATGACACACACAGGAAATACACTATGACACACACAGGAAATACACTATGACACACACAGGAAATACACTATGACACACACAGGAAATACACTATGGCTCTTGCGGTCATGACATTTTGTGTCACGCTGCCTGTCTCACGCTAATTAACCGTTAATTAGGCCATTAGGACATGATGGTCGTTAGTGAGTTGGGTACCAGGTCGTTAGGACCTGATGGTCGTTAGTGAGTTGGGTACCAGGTCGTTAGGACCTGGTGGTAGTTAGTGAGTTGGGTACCAGGTCGTTAGGACCTGATGGTCGTTAGTGAGTTGGGTACCAGGCCGTTAGGACATGATGGTCGTTAGTGAGTTGGGTACCAGGTCGTTAGGACCTGATGGTCGTTAGTGAGTTGGGTACCAGGCCGTTAGGACATGATGGTAGTTAGTGAGTTGGGTACCAGGTCGTTAGGACCTGATGGTAGTTAGTGAGTTGGGTACCAGGTCGTTAGGACTTGGTGGTCGTTAGTGAGTTGGGTACCAGGTCGTTAGGACCTGATGGTAGTTAGTGAGTTGGGTACCAGGTCATTAGGACCTGATGGTAGTTAGTGAGTTGGGTACCAGGTCATTAGGACCTGATGGTAGTTAGTGAGTTGGGTACCAGGTCATTAGGACCTGATGGTAGTTAGTGAGTTGGGTACCAGGTCATTAGGACCTGATGGTCGTTAGTGAGTTGGGTACCAGGTCGTTAGGACCTGATGGTCGTTAGTGAGTTGGGTACCAGGTCGTTAGGACCTGATGGTAGTTAGTGAGTTGGGTACCAGGTCGTTAGGACCTGATGGTAGTTAGTGAGTTGGGTACCAGGTCGTTAGGACCTGATGGTAGTTAGTGAGTTGGGTACCAGGTCGTTAGGACCTGGTGGTCGTTAGTGAGTTGGGTACCAGGTCGTTAGGACCTGATGGTAGTTAGTGAGTTGGGTACCAGGTCGTTAGGACTTGGTGGTAGTTAGTGAGTTGGGTACCAGGTCGTTAGGACCTGATGGTCGTTAGTGAGTTGGGTACCAGGTCGTTAGGACCTGATGGTAGTTAGTGAGTTGGGTACCAGGTCATTAGGACCTGATGGTAGTTAGTGAGTTGGGTACCAGGTCGTTAGGACCTGATGGTAGTTAGTGAGTTGGGTACCAGGTCGTTAGGACCTGATGGTAGTTAGTGAGTTGGGTACCAGGTCGTTAGGACCTGGTGGTCGTTAGTGAGTTGGGTACCAGGTCGTTAGGACATGATGGTCGTTAGTGAGTTGGGTACCAGGTCGTTAGGACCTGGTGGTAGTTAGTGAGTTGGGTACCAGGTCGTTAGGACCTGATGGTAGTTAGTGAGTTGGGTACCAGGTTGTTAGTACCTGGTGGTAGTTAGTGAGTTGGGTACCAGGTCGTTAGGACCTGATGGTAGTTAGTGAGTTGGGTACCAGGTCGTTAGGACCTGATGGTCGTTAGTGAGTTGGGTACCAGGTCGTTAGGACATGATGGTCGTTAGTGAGTTGGGTACCAGGTCGTTAGGACCTAGTGGTAGTTAGTGAGTTGGGTACCAGGTCATTAGGACCTGATGGTAGTTAGTGAGTTGGGTACCAGGTCGTTAGGACCTGATGGTCGTTAGTGAGTTGGGTACCAGGTTGTTAGTACCTGATGGTCATTAGTGAGTTGGGTACCAGGTCGTTAGGACCTGATGGTCGTTAGTGAGTTGGGTACCAGGTCGTTAGGACCTGATGGTAGTTAGTGAGTTGGGTACCAGGTCGTTAGGACCTGATGGTAGTTAGTGAGTTGGGTACCAGGTCATTAGGACCTGATGGTCGTTAGTGAGTTGGGTACCAGGTTGTTAGTACCTGGTGGTAGTTAGTGAGTTGGGTACCAGGTCGTTAGGACCTGATGGTCGTTAGTGAGTTGGGTACCAGGTCGTTAGGACCTGATGGTAGTTAGTGAGTTGGGTACCAGGTCGTTAGGACCTGATGGTAGTTAGTGAGTTGGGTACCAGGTCGTTAGGACCTGATGGTAGTTAGTGAGTTGGGTACCAGGTCGTTAGGACCTGATGGTAGTTAGTGAGTTGGGTACCAGGTCGTTAGGACCTGATGGTCGTTAGTGAGTTGGGTACCAGGTCGTTAGGACCTGATGGTCGTTAGTGAGTTGTGTACCAGGTCGTTAGGACCTGATGGTAGTTAGTGAGTTGGGTACCAGGTCGTTAGGACCTGATGGTAGTTAGTGAGTTGGGTACCAGGTCGTTAGGACCTGGTGGTCGTTAGTGAGTTGGGTACCAGGTCGTTAGAACCTGATGGTCGTTAGTGAGTTGGGTACCAGGTCGTTAGGACATGATGGTCGTTAGTGAGTTGGGTACCAGGTCGTTAGGACCTGATGGTAGTTAGTGAGTTGGGTACCAGGTCGTTAGGACCTGATGGTCGTTAGTGAGTTGGGTACCAGGTCGTTAGGACATGATGGTCGTTAGTGAGTTGGGTACCAGGTCGTTAGGACCTGGTGGTAGTTAGTGAGTTGGGTACCAGGTCGTTAGGACATGATGGTAGGTAGGTACCTGAGTACTACTAAAGCATGTCCAGACTGCATAAGAGGACATTACTGTGACTCAGCGGTCATGTGGAATTAGACTGGGGTCATACACACACAGGCAGACAGGCAACACACACACACACAGGCAGACAGACAGGCAACACACACACCGGCAGACAGACAGGCAACACACACACACACAGACACACAGGCAACATACACACACACACAGTCAGACAACACACACACACACAGTCAGACAACACACACACACACAGTCAGACAACACACACACAGTCAGTCAGACAGGCAACACACACAGGCAGACAGGCAACACACACACACAGTCAGACAGGCAACACACACAGGCAGACAGACAGGCAACACACACAGTCAGACAGGCAACACACACACAGTCAGACAGACAGGCAACACTTACACAGGCAACACACACACAGGCAGACAGGCAACACACACACAGGCAGACAGGCAACACACACACAGGCAGACAGGCAACACACACACAGGCATACGAGCAACACACAGTCAGACGAGCAACACACACACAGTCAGTCAGACAGGCAACCCACACAGGCAGACAGACAGGCAACATACACAGGCAGACAGGCAACACACACACACACACAGTCAGACAGGCAACACACGCAGTCAGACAGGCAACACACACAGGCAGACAGGCAACACAGACACAGGCAGACAGGCAACACACACACAGTCATACAGGCAACACACAGGCAGACATGCAACACACACACAGTCAGTCAGACAGGCAACACACACAGTCAGACAGGCAACACACAGGCAGACAGGCAACACACACACAGGCAGACAGGCAACACACACAGTCAGACAGACAGGCAACACACACACAGGCAGACAGACAGGCAACACACACACAGGCAGACAGGCAACATACACACTTTGTCACTCACTCATTTATTAATTAATCCCTCTCTCCTTCTCTCTCCCAAACTCGTCCTGTCCCAGGTCCCCTGCTATACCTCTATGCTCACAAAGAAACTTTACTTCAGATCCAAGGAGCTCTGAAACAAGATAGCAACTTTACTTCAGATCCAAGAAGCTCTGAGACAAGATAGAAGACAAGATACTCATATGAACCTCTAACACAGATTTATGTCTCAATTCAATCCTTAGTGCTGGAGCCCTTACAATACTGTACCAGATTCAAGATACTCAACTGAGGCAAGACATTCTACATGATCTGCTACAGGTTCACAACAAGACATTCTACTCTACAGAATCAAGACACTGAACAAAGATATTCTGAGACACTAAAAAACAAAATATATTTTACAAGATCAAGATTCTGCACTTAGACAAGATACTCTACTACCAATTCACAATCATAGGGATCCTATTAAATCACTAGAGGGGGGGGGGGGGGCTGTGTTGTAGACCCTCAAAGTTCCATAATGGGGTGAAAATGGCAGCCATATTGGTCAGGGAGAAATCCAAACCAGTCCAGTAGGTCGTTATCAGTAAAACTTCACAATAAGGTGCAAAGCGTTGGATTTGGCAGCTAGGGGGCCAAGGAGAACCCTCAGCTCCAGCTAAAACCATTGACAAATACATGCCGTTTTCAAGGGATTGTTAAATAAAGGAATTCAAGGGATTGTTAAACTCTTTGTGTTTTGATATCATCAGGTCTTGAAGAGCCTAGTGAGAACTACCCATGTCCTATTATTCCACATTGAGCTCTATCATCAGACGTATACAGCAATTAACGGCATGCTTTTCATGATCAGTAAACATCAATTGATCCTTGTATTTTCATATACGTGAGGCTAGTCAGATCCATTTGGCGTGTAGCTAGCTAGCTAAGCTTAGCAACCCACGTGTCATTTAGCATGCTTCGTCAGAGATTAGGCTTTTGGGAAGAGCTTGTCATCGGCAAGTCCTCGTCCTGGTAAAGTTGTCAGTTGGACTTCTGTCACCACCACTATAGATTGATTTTCTTTCCAACAATATTTGGATATAGCCATCTAGTTTATCCCCTGAAAGTTAACATGTTAACCAGCCATATTGACTGATCTGTTATTAGCTAGCTAGCCATATTGACTGATCTGTTATTAGCTTGTCAACGAGCCATATTGACTGATCTGTTATTAGCTAGCTAGCCATATTGACTGATCTGTTATTAGCTAGCTAGCCATATTGACTGATCTGTTATTAGCTAGCTAGCCATATTGACTGGTCTGTTATTAGCTAGCTAGCCATATTGACTGGTCTGTTATTAGCTAGCTAGCCATATTGACTGATCTGTTATTAGCTAGCTAGCCATATTGACTGATCTGTTATTAGCTAGCTAGCCATATTGACTGGTCTGTTATTAGCTAGCTAGCCATATTGACTGGTCTGTTATTAGCTAGCTAGCCATATTGACTGATCTGTTATTAACTAGCTAGCCATATTGACTGTGGTCCATCAATCAATGTAGTCTATCATGTATGTCAGCAGAAATCATAATTAAACACTCAACAAATGTTGAAAATGGCATAATGTTAGCTATCTTCGCTAGGTGGGCCCTATGTTGGTTGGAGAAGAAAGTACATTAGTTGTACTTACCACTATGTTTGGCCAACTATACAAAGTTTCTATTAGTAGCTTTCATAGTAAACATTATCAGCTAATGGTAATGCTACATAGCCCTTCTGCTGCTTGACAGGCAGAGCCCACAAAGGATGGGAAATTAACCTAAACCACTATTGGCTACTTTTAGTCAGTTCACTTTTATTTTATATCACTAAAATATCCAATTAATGGTGGCCAATATTGAGAGATATCGCGAGGCTACCCTACGTATCTACAATGACATGATCAACTGATGTTTATGAAAAACAGGGAGTTACTTCCTGTATAACTCTGAGGATAGACCTAAATGTGCGCAATTGTTTTGCATGGAATAATTTGACATTTTGTAGGTCTGACTACGCTCTTCAAGAGGTGTTGATATCACAACCAAATAGTTAACATTTATGTAACAATCCCTTGAAAACGACTCGCACAAAATGGTTTTAGCAGAGCTGTGTGTCTCTCCTTGCACCCCACAGCTCTGCAACTTATTGTGATGTTTTAATGATAACGACCTATTGGAAACCAGTCTAATTGGAATGATAACGACCTATTGGAAACCAGTCTAATTGGAATGATAACGACCTATTGGAAACCAGTCTAATTGGAATGATAACGACCTATTGGAAACCAGTCTAATTCGAATGATAACGACCTATTGGAAACCAGTCTAATTGGAATGATAAAGACCTATTGGAAACCAGTCTAATTGGAATGATAACGACCTATTGGAAACCAGTCTAATTCGAATGATAACGACCTATTGGAAACCAGTCTAATTGGAATGATAAAGACCTATTGGAAACCAGTCTAATTGGAATGATAAAGACCTATTGGAAACCAGTCTAATTGGAATGATAAAGACCTATTGGAATGAATGAATGGCAGTAGAGGCACAATCCTGATTTTACTTTATGCAGGAAAATAAAAGTAAGGCAGGTGATGTAATAGAATTGACAAAAAAAAGAGTTTTAAAACATATTAAAATATATGTAAACAGACCATAAATGTCTAAATGTTTTAGTTTTCTTGGAAAGCTGTGAGTGCTATTATATGATACAATATCAGTGCATTTACGACTTGTCTAAGTCCTATCGTCTGATAGGTTTTGATTGGATTGATGTCAGCCAGTGTATGGCTGTGGATTGACTGCATTGTTGACATATTTGGGGCGGCAGGGAGCCTAGTGGTTAGAAAGGTTGCAAGATCGAATCCCCGATCTGACAAGGTAAAAATCTGTCATTCTGCCCCTGAACAAGGCAGTAAACCCACTGTCCCTAGGCTGTCATTGTAAATAATAATTTGTTCTTAACTGACTTGCCTAGTTAAATAAAGGTTAAAAAAAATACAAAAATATTGGCAGTTCATTTGAGAATTTTATGGAATAATTTCTCTAAAATTGTCTGGTTAACACAGGGCAGATACATTCTTCAAATTAATTGTTTTAAACAATATCTGATCACAGCACTGGCAAACTATGGTTGACCAACTCCCTGACCAAAATGGCTGACCTTTATCCCATCATAATAAGGTTCTTGACCATTCTAGTATTCTAATTCTATGTTCACAGTACTGCACTAGAATCAAGAAGCACTGAGGCAAGATACTCTACTGAACCAAGATACTCCACTGAATAAAGCTATTCTACTGAACCAAGATACTCCACTGAATAAAGCTATTCTACTGAATCAAGATACTCCACTGAATAATGCTATTCTACTGAATCAAGATACTCCACTGAATAATGCTATTCTACTGAATCAAGATACTCCACTGAATAATGCTATTCTACTGAATCAAGAAACTCCACTGAATAAGGCTATTCTACTGAATCAAGATACTCCACTGAGACAAACTACTCTACTGCAGGGGTGTCAAACTTCTTCCATGAAAGGCTGGTCTGCTGTTTTTTTTCTTATTTTCCTTTCAATTTGTGTCCAGTTAAGACCTAGACAACCAGGTGAGGGGAGTTCCTAACTAACCAATTAACACCTAGACAACCAGGTGAGGAGAGGTCCTTACTGAGACCTAGACAACCAGGTGAGGGGAGTTCCTTACTGAGACCTAGACAACCAGGTGGGGGGAGTTCCTTACTGAGACCTGGACAACCAGGTGAGGGGAGTTCCTAACTAACCAATTAACACCTGGACAACCAGGTGAGGGGAGTTCCTTACTGAGACCTAGACAACCAGGTGAGGGGAGTTCCTAACTAACCAATTAACACCTGGACAACCAGGTGAGGGGAGTTCCTTACTGAGACCTAGACAACCAGGTGAGGGGAGTTCCTTACTGAGACCTAGACAACCAGGTGGGGGGAGTTCCTTACTGAGACCTAGACAACCAGGTGAGGGGAGTTCCTTACTGAGACCTAGACAACCAGGTGAGGGGAGTTCCTTACTGAGACCCAGACAACCAGGTGAGGGGAGTTCCTTACTGAGACCTAGACAACCAGGTGAGGGGAGTTCCTTACTGAGACCTAGACAACCAGGTGAGGGGAGTTCCTTACTGAGACCTAGACAACCAGGTGGGGGGAGTTCCTTACTGAGACCTAGACAACCAGGTGAGGGGAGTTCCTTACTGAGACCTAGACAACCAGGTGAGGGGAGTTCCTTACTGAGACCTAGACAACCAGGTGAGGGGAGTTCCTTACTGAGACCCAGACAACCAGGTGAGGGGAGTTCCTTACTGAGACCTAGACAACCAGGTGAGGGGAGTTCCTTACTGAGACCTAGACAACCAGGTGAGGGGAGTTCCTTACTGAGACCTAGACAACCAGGTGAGGGGAGTTCCTTACTGAGACCTAGACAACCAGGTGGGGGGAGTTCCTTACTGAGACCTAGACAACCAGGTGAGGGGAGTTCCTTACTGAGACCTAGACAACCAGGTGAGGGGAGTTCCTTACTGAGACCTAGACAACCAGGTGGGGGGAGTTCCTTACTGAGACCTAGACAACCAGGTGATGGGAGTTCCTTACTGAGACCTAGACAACCAGGTGAGGGGAGTTCCTTACTGAGACCTAGACAACCAGGTGAGGGGAGTTCCTTACTGAGACCTAGACAACCAGGTGAGGGGAGTTCCTTACTGAGACCTGGACAACCAGGTGGGGGGAGTTCCTTACTGAGACCTAGACAACCAGGTGAGGGGAGTTCCTTACTGAGACCTAGACAACCAGGTGGGGGGAGTTCCTTACTGAGACCTAGACAACCAGGTGGGGGGAGTTCCTTACTGAGACCTAGACAGCCAGGTGAGGGGAGGTCCTAACTCATCAATTAAGACCTAGACAACCAGGTGGGGGGAGTTCCTTACTGAGACCTAGACAACCAGGTGGGGGGAGTTCCTTACTGAGACCTAGACAACCAGGTGGGGGGAGGTCCTTACTGAGACCTAGACAACCAGGTGGGGGGAGTTCCTTACTGAGACCTAGACAACCAGGTGAGGGGAGTTCCTTACTGAGACCTAGACAACCAGGTGAGGGGAGTTCCTTACTGAGACCTAGACAACCAGGTGAGGGGAGATCCTAACTCATCAATTAAGACCTAGACAACCAGGTGAGGGGAATTCCTTACTGAGACCTAGACAGCCAGGTGAGGGGAGTTCCTTACTGAGACCTAGACAACCAGGTGAGGAGAGTTCCTTACTGAGACCTAGACAACCAGGTGAGGGGAGTTCCTTACTGAGACCTAGACAACCAGGTGAGGGGAGTCCCTAACTCATCAATTAAGACCTAGACAACCAGGTGAGGGGAGATCCTAACTAATCAATTAAGACTTAGACAACCAGGTGAGGGGAGTTCCTTACTGAGACCTAGACAACCAGGTGAGGGGAGTTCCTTACTGAGACCTAGACAACCAGGTGAGGGGAGTTCCTTACTGAGACCTAGACAACCAGGTGAGGGGAGTTCCTTACTGAGACCTAGACAACCAGGTGATGGGAGTTCCTTACTGAGACCTGGACAACCAGGTGAGGGGAGTTCCTTACTGAGACCTGGACAACCAGGTGAGGGGAGTTCCTTACTGAGACCTAGACAACCAGGTGGGGGGAGTTCCTAACTAATCAGTGAATTCAATTATTCAATCAAGTACAAGGGAGGAGCAAAAACCCCGCAGACACTCGGCCCTCTGTGGAATGAGTTTGACGCGTGCTCTCCTGAATCAAGATACTCTACCGAACCAAGATACTCTACCGAACCAAGAAACTACTGAATCAAGATGCTCTCCTGAATCAAGATACTCTACTAAAGATTGACAATACTATACCAGATTCAATATACACTGAGACATGACACTGAACCCAGTGTACAGTAACTCTACTACTACTACTGCTGTGCTTTCAGAAAGTATTCACTTACACATTTTGTTAAGTTGTTAAGACATTTTTACAAATACATAAAAAATGAAAAGCTGAAATGTCTTGAGTCAATATGTATTCAACCCCTTTGTTATGGGGAGCTTAAATAAGTTCAGGAGTAAACATGTGCTTAACAAGTCACATAATAACTTGCATGGACTCAGTCTGTGTGCAACAATAGTGTTTAATTTTTGAATGACGATTTCATCTCTGTACCCCACACTTACAATTATCTGTAAGGTCCCTCAGTCGAGCAGTGAATTTCAAACACAGATTCAACCACAAAGACCAGGGAGGTTTTCCAATGCTTCGCAAAGAAGGGCACCTATTGGTAGATGGGTAAAAATAAAAAGCAGCCATTGAATATCCCTTTGAGCATGGTGAAGTTATTAATTACACTTTGGATGATGTTTCAATACACTCAGTCACTACAAAGATACAGGCGTACTTCCTAACTCAGTTGCCGGAGAGGAAGGAAACCGCTCAGGGATTTCACCATGAGGCCAATGGTGGCTTTAAAACAGTTACAGAGTTTAATGGCTGTGATATGAGAAAACTGAGGATGGATCAACAACATTGTAGTTACTCCACAACACTAACCTAAATGACAGAGTGAAAAGAAGGAAGCCTTTATGGAACAAAAATATTCCAAAACATGCATCCTGTTTGCAACAAGGCACTAAAGTAAAACTGACAAAAATGTGGCAAAGAAATTAACTTTATGTCCTGAATACAAAGTGTTATGTTTGGGGCAAATCCAATGCAACACATCACTGAGTAAAACTCTTTCTATTTCCAAGCATGGTGGTGGCTGCATCATGTTATGGGTATGCTTGTCATCATCAAGGACTAGGGAGTTTTTCAGGATAAAATAAATGGAATAGAGCTAAGCACAGGAAAAAACCTGGTTCAGTCTGCTTTCCACCAGACATTGGGAGATGAATTCACCTTTCAGCAGGACAATAACCTAAAACACAAGGTCAAATATACACTGGAGTTACTTACCAAGACGACATTGAATGTTCCTGAGTGGCCAAGTTACAGTTTTGACTTAAATTGTCTTGAAAATATATGTAAAGACTTGAAAATGGCTGTCTAGCAGTGATCAACAACCAACAATCCAGGTGTGCAAAGATCTTAGAGACTTGCCCAGAAAGAATCACAGCTTATTAGAGACTTACCCAGAACGACTCACAGCTCTTAGAGACTTACCCAGAACGACTCACAGCTCTTAGAGACTTACCCAGAAAGACTCACAGCTGTAATCGCTGTCAAAGGTGCTTCTAATATCTATTGACTCAGCTGGGTTGAATACTTAAGATATATTTCTGTATTTCATTCAAGGGGTATAAAAACCTGTTTTCATTTTGTCATTATGGGGTATTGTGATGTCATTATGGGGTATTGTGATGTCATTATGGGGTATTGTGATGTCATTATGGGGTATTGTGATGTCATTATGGGGTTTTGTGATGTCATTATGGGGTATTGTGTGTAGATGGGTGAGAAAATGTATGATATTATAATTATATTTAATCCATTTTGAATTGAGTCTGTAACAACAACAAAATGTAGAATACGTCGAGGGGTATGAATACTTTCTGAAGACTGAACCACGAGACAAAGATACTCTGCAGAACCCAGATAATCTACTTTAGAACAAAGATGCTACACAGAACCCAGATCCCATAGACCACACCTGGACAGGAAGTGAATATCAATGTTTTTATTTTTATTTTTTTGAGAAGAGTTAGTTTCAGTGTTCCCAACAGACAGAGACCCCCCAGACCAAACGTTCAAAAAAATATTTGAAATATTTGAAGTACTTTGAGCGTTTGTTTTAGCCTGCCTGGAGTGTCAAATGGGCAGGGTTTAACGTTTTGGGACTATTCTATTGGTCCATTAATCCAGACAAGCTCAATCAAGCACATATAAAAATGATGTATTTATTTCATATAGTAAATCTGTAAATCTGTGAAATAATATTCTTTGACCCCAGGCCATATCCCTCTGAGTTCTACCACGTGAGAGAGAAATGTAGAGCTGGAGTTACACTGAACAAATAAAGGTGCTACAATATTGATCCTTTTGTAGTGTAGTGTGTGTGGTGTGTAGTGTGTGTAGTGTATAGTGTGTGTAGTGTGTGTGGTGTGTAGTGTGTGTAGTGTGTGTGGTGTGTAGTGTGTATAGTGTATAGTGTGTAGCGTATAGTGTGAAAAATGTGTGTGGTGTGTTTAGTTGCTGGGCTGGATGTTGTTCACTGGTAGCTGTAGCTGGATAGGGTTCCTCAGGCGTTTCAGATCACTCTCCACCTACACACACACACACACACACACAAACACACACACGCACACACACAATCACACACACACACAATCACACACACACGCACACACGCACACACCATTAGTACATTAGTACTTGGTACATAGCCTGGTAGTGTATCTGTGTCCTCTCTATAACCTGGTAGTGTTTCTGTGTCCTCTCTATAGCCTGGTAGTGTATCTGTGTCCTCTCTATAGCCTGGTAGTGTTTCTGTGTCCTCTCTATAACCTCTCTATAGCCTGGTAGTGTATCTGTGTCCTCTCTATAGCCTGGTAGTGTTTCTGTGTCCTCTCTATAACCTGGTAGTGTTTCTGTGTCCTCTCTATAGCCTGGTAGTGTATCTGTGTCCTCTCTATAGCCTGGTAGTGTATCTGTGTCCTCTCTATAGCCTGGTAGTGTATCTGTGTCCTCTCTATAGCCTGGTAGTGTTTCTGTGTCCTCTCTATAACCTCTCTACAGCCTGGTAGTGTATCTGTGTCCTCTCTATAGCCTGGGAGTGTTTCTGTGTCCTCTCTATAGCCTGGTAGTGTTTCTGTGTCCTCTCTATAGCCTGGTAGTGTTTCTGTGTCCTCTCTATAGCCTGGTAGTGTTTCTGTGTCCTCTCTATAGCCTGGTAGTGTATCTGTGTCCTCTCTATAGCCTGGTAGTGTATCTGTGTCCTCTCTATAACCTGGTAGTGTATCTGTGTCCTCTCTATAACCTGGTAGTGTATCTGTGTCCTCTCTATAACCTGGTAGTGTATCTGTGTCCTCTCTATAACCTGGTAGTATTTCTGTGTCCTCTCTATAGCCTGGTAATGTTTCTGTGTCCTCTCTATAGCCTGGTAGTGTTTCTGTGTCCTTTCTATAACCTCTCTATAGCCTGGTAGTGTATCTGTGTCCTCTCTATAGCCTGGTAGTGTTTCTGTGTCCTCTCTATAGCCTGGTAGTGTTTCTGTGTCCTCTCTATAACCTCTCTATAACCTGGTAGTGTATCTGTGTCCTCTCTATAACCTGGTAGTGTATCTGTGTCCTCTCTATAACCTGGTAGTGTATCTGTGTCCTCTCTATAACCTCTCTATAACCTGGTAGTGTATCTGTGTCCTCTCTATAGCCTGGTAGTGTATCTGTGTCCTCTCTATAGCCTGGTAGTGTATCTGTGTCCTCTCTATAGCCTGGTAGTGTATCTGTGTCCTCTCTATAACCTCTCTATAACCTGGTAGTGTATCTGTGTCCTCTCTATAACCTCTCTATAGCCTGGTAGTGTATCTGTGTCCTCTCTATAGCCTGGTAGTGGTTCTGTGTCCTCTCTATAACCTGGTAGTGTATCTGTGTCCTCTCTATAGCCTGGTAGTGTATCTGTGTCCTCTCTATAACCTGGTAGTGTATCTGTGTCCTCTCTATAACCTGGTAGTGTATCTGTGTCCTCTCTATAACCTGGTAGTGTATCTGTGTCCTCTCTATAACCTGGTAGTGTTTCTGTGTCCTCTCTATAGCCTGGTAGTGTATCTGTGTCCTCTCTATAACCTGGTAGTGTATCTGTGTCCTCTCTATAGCCTGGTAGTGTATCTGTGTCCTCTCTATAACCTGGTAGTGTATCTGTGTCCTCTCTATAACCTGGTAGTGTATCTGTGTCCTCTCTATAACCTGGTAGTGTATCTGTGTCCTCTCTATAGCCTGGTAGTGTATCTGTGTCCTCTCTATAACCTGGTAGTGTATCTGTGTCCTCTCTATAACCTGGTAGTGTATCTGTGTCCTCTCTATAACCTGGTAGTGTATCTGTGTCCTCTCTATAGCCTGGTAGTGTATCTGTGTCCTCTCTATAACCTGGTAGTGTATCTGTGTCCTCTCTATAACCTGGTAGTGTATCTGTGTCCTCTCTATAACCTCTCTATAACCTGGTAGTGTATCTGTGTCCTCTCTATAACCTGGTAGTGTATCTGTGTCCTCTCTATAACCTGGTAGTGTATCTGTGTCCTCTCTATAACCTGGTAGTGTATCTGTGTCCTCTCTATAACCTGGTAGTGTATCTGTGTCCTCTCTATAGCCTGGTAGTGTATCTGTGTCCTCTCTATAACCTCTCTATAACCTGGTAGTGTATCTGTGTCCTCTCTATAACCTGGTAGTGTTTCTGTGTCCTCTCTATAGCCTGGTAGTGTATCTGTGTCCTCTCTATAGCCTGGTAGTGTTTCTGTGTCCTCTCTATAACCTCTCTATAGCCTGGTAGTGTATCTGTGTCCTCTCTATAGCCTGGTAGTGTTTCTGTGTCCTCTCTATAACCTGGTAGTGTTTCTGTGTCCTCTCTATAGCCTGGTAGTGTATCTGTGTCCTCTCTATAGCCTGGTAGTGTATCTGTGTCCTCTCTATAGCCTGGTAGTGTATCTGTGTCCTCTCTATAGCCTGGTAGTGTTTCTGTGTCCTCTCTATAACCTCTCTACAGCCTGGTAGTGTATCTGTGTCCTCTCTATAGCCTGGGAGTGTTTCTGTGTCCTCTCTATAGCCTGGTAGTGTTTCTGTGTCCTCTCTATAGCCTGGTAGTGTTTCTGTGTCCTCTCTATAGCCTGGTAGTGTATCTGTGTCCTCTCTATAGCCTGGTAGTGTATCTGTGTCCTCTCTATAACCTGGTAGTGTATCTGTGTCCTCTCTATAACCTGGTAGTGTATCTGTGTCCTCTCTATAACCTGGTAGTGTATCTGTGTCCTCTCTATAACCTGGTAGTATTTCTGTGTCCTCTCTATAGCCTGGTAATGTTTCTGTGTCCTCTCTATAGCCTGGTAGTGTTTCTGTGTCCTTTCTATAACCTCTCTATAGCCTGGTAGTGTATCTGTGTCCTCTCTATAGCCTGGTAGTGTTTCTGTGTCCTCTCTATAGGCTGGTAGTGTTTCTGTGTCCTCTCTATAACCTCTCTATAACCTGGTAGTGTATCTGTGTCCTCTCTATAACCTGGTAGTGTATCTGTGTCCTCTCTATAACCTGGTAGTGTATCTGTGTCCTCTCTATAACCTCTCTATAACCTGGTAGTGTATCTGTGTCCTCTCAATAGCCTGGTAGTGTATCTGTGTCCTCTCTATAGCCTGGTAGTGTATCTGTGTCCTCTCTATAGCCTGGTAGTGTATCTGTGTCCTCTCTATAACCTCTCTATAACCTGGTAGTGTATCTGTGTCCTCTCTATAACCTCTCTATAGCCTGGTAGTGTATCTGTGTCCTCTCTATAACCTGGTAGTGTATCTGTGTCCTCTCTATAACGTCTCTATAACCTGGTAGTGTATCTGTGTCCTCTCTATAACCTGGTATTGTATCTGTGTCCTCTCTATAACCTGGTAGTGTATCTGTGTCCTCTCTATAGCCTGGTAGTGGTTCTGTGTCCTCTCTATAACCTGGTAGTGTATCTGTGTCCTCTCTATAGCCTGGTAGTGTATCTGTGTCCTCTCTATAACCTGGTAGTGTATCTGTGTCCTCTCTATAACCTGGTAGTGTATCTGTGTCCTCTCTATAACCTGGTAGTGTATCTGTGTCCTCTCTATAACCTGGTAGTGTTTCTGTGTCCTCTCTATAGCCTGGTAGTGTATCTGTGTCCTCTCTATAACCTGGTAGTGTATCTGTGTCCTCTCTATAACCTGGTAGTGTATCTGTGTCCTCTCTATAACCTGGTAGTATTTCTGTGTCCTCTCTATAGCCTGGTAATGTTTCTGTGTCCTCTCTATAGCCTGGTAGTGTTTCTGTGTCCTTTCTATAACCTCTCTATAGCCTGGTAGTGTATCTGTGTCCTCTCTATAGCCTGGTAGTGTTTCTGTGTCCTCTCTATAGCCTGGTAGTGTTTCTGTGTCCTCTCTATAACCTCTCTATAACCTGGTAGTGTATCTGTGTCCTCTCTATAACCTGGTAGTGTATCTGTGTCCTCTCTATAACCTGGTAGTGTATCTGTGTCCTCTCTATAACCTCTCTATAACCTGGTAGTGTATCTGTGTCCTCTCTATAGCCTGGTAGTGTATCTGTGTCCTCTCTATAGCCTGGTAGTGTATCTGTGTCCTCTCTATAGCCTGGTAGTGTATCTGTGTCCTCTCTATAACCTCTCTATAACCTGGTAGTGTATCTGTGTCCTCTCTATAACCTCTCTATAGCCTGGTAGTGTATCTGTGTCCTCTCTATAGCCTGGTAGTGGTTCTGTGTCCTCTCTATAACCTGGTAGTGTATCTGTGTCCTCTCTATAGCCTGGTAGTGTATCTGTGTCCTCTCTATAACCTGGTAGTGTATCTGTGTCCTCTCTATAACCTGGTAGTGTATCTGTGTCCTCTCTATAACCTGGTAGTGTTTCTGTGTCCTCTCTATAGCCTGGTAGTGTATCTGTGTCCTCTCTATAACCTGGTAGTGTATCTGTGTCCTCTCTATAGCCTGGTAGTGTATCTGTGTCCTCTCTATAACCTGGTAGTGTATCTGTGTCCTCTCTATAACCTGGTAGTGTATCTGTGTCCTCTCTATAACCTGGTAGTGTATCTGTGTCCTCTCTATAGCCTGGTAGTGTATCTGTGTCCTCTCTATAACCTGGTAGTGTATCTGTGTCCTCTCTATAACCTGGTAGTGTATCTGTGTCCTCTCTATAACCTGGTAGTGTATCTGTGTCCTCTCTATAGCCTGGTAGTGTATCTGTGTCCTCTCTATAACCTGGTAGTGTATCTGTGTCCTCTCTATAACCTGGTAGTGTATCTGTGTCCTCTCTATAACCTCTCTATAACCTGGTAGTGTATCTGTGTCCTCTCTATAACCTGGTAGTGTATCTGTGTCCTCTCTATAACCTGGTAGTGTATCTGTGTCCTCTCTATAACCTGGTAGTGTATCTGTGTCCTCTCTATAACCTGGTAGTGTATCTGTGTCCTCTCTATAGCCTGGTAGTGTATCTGTGTCCTCTCTATAACCTCTCTATAACCTGGTAGTGTATCTGTGTCCTCTCTATAACCTGGTAGTGTTTCTGTGTCCTCTCTATAGCCTGGTAGTGTATCTGTGTCCTCTCTATAGCCTGGTAGTGTTTCTGTGTCCTCTCTATAACCTCTCTATAGCCTGGTAGTGTATCTGTGTCCTCTCTATAGCCTGGTAGTGTTTCTGTGTCCTCTCTATAACCTGGTAGTGTTTCTGTGTCCTCTCTATAGCCTGGTAGTGTATCTGTGTCCTCTCTATAGCCTGGTAGTGTATCTGTGTCCTCTCTATAGCCTGGTAGTGTATCTGTGTCCTCTCTATAGCCTGGTAGTGTTTCTGTGTCCTCTCTATAACCTCTCTACAGCCTGGTAGTGTATCTGTGTCCTCTCTATAGCCTGGGAGTGTTTCTGTGTCCTCTCTATAGCCTGGTAGTGTTTCTGTGTCCTCTCTATAGCCTGGTAGTGTTTCTGTGTCCTCTCTATAGCCTGGTAGTGTATCTGTGTCCTCTCTATAGCCTGGTAGTGTATCTGTGTCCTCTCTATAACCTGGTAGTGTATCTGTGTCCTCTCTATAACCTGGTAGTGTATCTGTGTCCTCTCTATAACCTGGTAGTGTATCTGTGTCCTCTCTATAACCTGGTAGTATTTCTGTGTCCTCTCTATAGCCTGGTAATGTTTCTGTGTCCTCTCTATAGCCTGGTAGTGTTTCTGTGTCTTTTCTATAACCTCTCTATAGCCTGGTAGTGTATCTGTGTCCTCTCTATAGCCTGGTAGTGTTTCTGTGTCCTCTCTATAGGCTGGTAGTGTTTCTGTGTCCTCTCTATAACCTCTCTATAACCTGGTAGTGTATCTGTGTCCTCTCTATAACCTGGTAGTGTATCTGTGTCCTCTCTATAACCTGGTAGTGTATCTGTGTCCTCTCTATAACCTGGTAGTGTATCTGTGTCCTCTCTATAGCCTGGTAGTGTATCTGTGTCCTCTCTATAGCCTGGTAGTGTATCTGTGTCCTCTCTATAGCCTGGTAGTGTATCTGTGTCCTCTCTATAACCTCTCTATAACCTGGTAGTGTATCTGTGTCCTCTCTATAACCTCTCTATAGCCTGGTAGTGTATCTGTGTCCTCTCTATAACCTGGTAGTGTATCTGTGTCCTCTCTATAACGTCTCTATAACCTGGTAGTGTATCTGTGTCCTCTCTATAACCTGGTATTGTATCTGTGTCCTCTCTATAACCTGGTAGTGTATCTGTGTCCTCTCTATAGCCTGGTAGTGGTTCTGTGTCCTCTCTATAACCTGGTAGTGTATCTGTGTCCTCTCTATAGCCTGGTAGTGTATCTGTGTCCTCTCTATAACCTGGTAGTGTATCTGTGTCCTCTCTATAACCTGGTAGTGTATCTGTGTCCTCTCTATAACCTGGTAGTGTATCTGTGTCCTCTCTATAACCTGGTAGTGTTTCTGTGTCCTCTCTATAGCCTGGTAGTGTATCTGTGTCCTCTCTATAACCTGGTAGTGTATCTGTGTCCTCTCTATAGCCTGGTAGTGTATCTGTGTCCTCTCTATAACCTGGTAGTGTATCTGTGTCCTCTCTATAACCTGGTAGTGTATCTGTGTCCTCTCTATAACCTGGTAGTGTATCTGTGTCCTCTCTATAGCCTGGTAGTGTATCTGTGTCCTCTCTATAACCTGGTAGTGTATCTGTGTCCTCTCTATAACCTGGTAGTGTATCTGTGTCCTCTCTATAGCCTGGTAGTGTTTCTGTGTCCTCTCTATAGGCTGGTAGTGTTTCTGTGTCCTCTCTATAACCTCTCTATAACCTGGTAGTGTATCTGTGTCCTCTCTATAACCTGGTAGTGTATCTGTGTCCTCTCTATAACCTGGTAGTGTATCTGTGTCCTCTCTATAACCTGGTAGTGTATCTGTGTCCTCTCTATAGCCTGGTAGTGTATCTGTGTCCTCTCTATAGCCTGGTAGTGTATCTGTGTCCTCTCTATAGCCTGGTAGTGTATCTGTGTCCTCTCTATAACCTCTCTATAACCTGGTAGTGTATCTGTGTCCTCTCTATAACCTCTCTATAGCCTGGTAGTGTATCTGTGTCCTCTCTATAACCTGGTAGTGTATCTGTGTCCTCTCTATAACGTCTCTATAACCTGGTAGTGTATCTGTGTCCTCTCTATAACCTGGTATTGTATCTGTGTCCTCTCTATAACCTGGTAGTGTATCTGTGTCCTCTCTATAGCCTGGTAGTGGTTCTGTGTCCTCTCTATAACCTGGTAGTGTATCTGTGTCCTCTCTATAGCCTGGTAGTGTATCTGTGTCCTCTCTATAACCTGGTAGTGTATCTGTGTCCTCTCTATAACCTGGTAGTGTATCTGTGTCCTCTCTATAACCTGGTAGTGTATCTGTGTCCTCTCTATAACCTGGTAGTGTTTCTGTGTCCTCTCTATAGCCTGGTAGTGTATCTGTGTCCTCTCTATAACCTGGTAGTGTATCTGTGTCCTCTCTATAGCCTGGTAGTGTATCTGTGTCCTCTCTATAACCTGGTAGTGTATCTGTGTCCTCTCTATAACCTGGTAGTGTATCTGTGTCCTCTCTATAACCTGGTAGTGTATCTGTGTCCTCTCTATAGCCTGGTAGTGTATCTGTGTCCTCTCTATAACCTGGTAGTGTATCTGTGTCCTCTCTATAACCTGGTAGTGTATCTGTGTCCTCTCTATAGCCTGGTAGTGTATCTGTGTCCTCTCTATAACCTGGTAGTGTATCTGTGTCCTCTCTATAACCTGGTAGTGTATCTGTGTCCTCTCTATAACCTCTCTATAACCTGGTAGTGTATCTGTGTCCTCTCTATAACCTGGTAGTGTATCTGTGTCCTCTCTATAACCTGGTAGTGTATCTGTGTCCTCTCTATAACCTGGTAGTGTATCTGTGTCCTCTCTATAGCCTGGTAGTGTATCTGTGTCCTCTCTATAACCTCTCTATAACCTGGTAGTGTATCTGTGTCCTCTCTATAACCTGGTAGTGTATCTGTGTCCTCTCTATAACCTGGTAGTGTATCTGTGTCCTCTCTATAACCTGGTAGTGTATCTGTGTCCTCTCTATAGCCTGGTAGTGTATCTGTGTCCTCTCTATAACCTCTCTATAACCTGGTAGTGTATCTGTGTCCTCTCTATAACCTGGTAGTGTATCTGTGTCCTCTCTATAACCTGGTAGTGTATCTGTGTCCTCTCTATAACCTGGTAGTGTATCTGTGTCCTCTCTATAGCCTGGTAGTGTATCTGTGTCCTCTCTATAACCTGGTAGTGTATCTGTGTCCTCTCTATAGCCTGGTAGTGTATCTGTGTCCTCTCTATAACCTGGTAGTGTATCTGTGTCCTCTCTATAACCTGGTAGTGTTTCTGTGTCCTCTCTATAACCTCTCTATAACCTGGTAGTGTATCTGTGTCCTCTCTATAACCTGGTAGTGTATCTGTGTCCTCTCTATAACCTGGTAGTGTATCTGTGTCCTCTCTATAACCTGGTAGTGTATCTGTGTCCTCTCTATAGCCTGGTAGTGTTTCTGTGTCCTCTCTATAACCTCTCTATAACCTGGTAGTGTTTCTGTGTCCTCTCTATAGCCTGGTAGTGTTTCTGTGTCCTCTCTATAACCTCTCTATAACCTGGTAGTGTATCTGTGTCCTCTCTATAGCCTGGTAGTGTATCTGTGTCCTCTCTATAACCTGGTAGTGTATCTGTGTCCTCTCTATAACCTGGTAGTGTTTCTGTGTCCTCTCTATAACCTCTCTATAACCTGGTAGTGTATCTGTGTCCTCTCTATAACCTGGTAGTGTATCTGTGTCCTCTCTATAGCCTGGTAGTGTATCTGTGTCCTCTCTATAACCTGGTAGTGTATCTGTGTCCTCTCTATAACCTGGTAGTGTATCTGTGTCCTCTCTATAACCTGGTAGTATTTCTGTGTCCTCTCTATAGCCTGGTAATGTTTCTGTGTCCTCTCTATAGCCTGGTAGTGTTTCTGTGTCCTTTCTATAACCTCTCTATAGCCTGGTAGTGTATCTGTGTCCTCTCTATAGCCTGGTAGTGTTTCTGTGTCCTCTCTATAGGCTGGTAGTGTTTCTGTGTCCTCTCTATAACCTCTCTATAACCTGGTAGTGTATCTGTGTCCTCTCTATAACCTGGTAGTGTATCTGTGTCCTCTCTATAACCTGGTAGTGTATCTGTGTCCTCTCTATAACCTCTCTATAACCTGGTAGTGTATCTGTGTCCTCTCAATAGCCTGGTAGTGTATCTGTGTCCTCTCTATAGCCTGGTAGTGTATCTGTGTCCTCTCTATAGCCTGGTAGTGTATCTGTGTCCTCTCTATAACCTCTCTATAACCTGGTAGTGTATCTGTGTCCTCTCTATAACCTCTCTATAGCCTGGTAGTGTATCTGTGTCCTCTCTATAACCTGGTAGTGTATCTGTGTCCTCTCTATAACGTCTCTATAACCTGGTAGTGTATCTGTGTCCTCTCTATAACCTGGTATTGTATCTGTGTCCTCTCTATAACCTGGTAGTGTATCTGTGTCCTCTCTATAGCCTGGTAGTGGTTCTGTGTCCTCTCTATAACCTGGTAGTGTATCTGTGTCCTCTCTATAGCCTGGTAGTGTATCTGTGTCCTCTCTATAACCTGGTAGTGTATCTGTGTCCTCTCTATAACCTGGTAGTGTATCTGTGTCCTCTCTATAACCTGGTAGTGTATCTGTGTCCTCTCTATAACCTGGTAGTGTTTCTGTGTCCTCTCTATAGCCTGGTAGTGTATCTGTGTCCTCTCTATAACCTGGTAGTGTATCTGTGTCCTCTCTATAACCTGGTAGTGTATCTGTGTCCTCTCTATAACCTGGTAGTATTTCTGTGTCCTCTCTATAGCCTGGTAATGTTTCTGTGTCCTCTCTATAGCCTGGTAGTGTTTCTGTGTCCTTTCTATAACCTCTCTATAGCCTGGTAGTGTATCTGTGTCCTCTCTATAGCCTGGTAGTGTTTCTGTGTCCTCTCTATAGCCTGGTAGTGTTTCTGTGTCCTCTCTATAACCTCTCTATAACCTGGTAGTGTATCTGTGTCCTCTCTATAACCTGGTAGTGTATCTGTGTCCTCTCTATAACCTGGTAGTGTATCTGTGTCCTCTCTATAACCTCTCTATAACCTGGTAGTGTATCTGTGTCCTCTCTATAGCCTGGTAGTGTATCTGTGTCCTCTCTATAGCCTGGTAGTGTATCTGTGTCCTCTCTATAGCCTGGTAGTGTATCTGTGTCCTCTCTATAGCCTGGTAGTGTATCTGTGTCCTCTCTATAACCTCTCTATAGCCTGGTAGTGTATCTGTGTCCTCTCTATAGCCTGCTAGTGTATCTGTGTCCTCTCTATAACCTCTCTATAACCTGGTAGTGTATCTGTGTCCTCTCTATAACCTCTCTATAGCCTGGTAGTGTATCTGTGTCCTCTCTATAGCCTGGTAGTGGTTCTGTGTCCTCTCTATAACCTGGTAGTGTATCTGTGTCCTCTCTATAGCCTGGTAGTGTATCTGTGTCCTCTCTATAACCTGGTAGTGTATCTGTGTCCTCTCTATAACCTGGTAGTGTATCTGTGTCCTCTCTATAACCTGGTAGTGTATCTGTGTCCTCTCTATAACCTGGTAGTGTTTCTGTGTCCTCTCTATAGCCTGGTAGTGTATCTGTGTCCTCTCTATAACCTGGTAGTGTATCTGTGTCCTCTCTATAGCCTGGTAGTGTATCTGTGTCCTCTCTATAACCTGGTAGTGTATCTGTGTCCTCTCTATAACCTGGTAGTGTATCTGTGTCCTCTCTATAACCTGGTAGTGTATCTGTGTCCTCTCTATAGCCTGGTAGTGTATCTGTGTCCTCTCTATAACCTGGTAGTGTATCTGTGTCCTCTCTATAACCTGGTAGTGTATCTGTGTCCTCTCTATAACCTGGTAGTGTATCTGTGTCCTCTCTATAGCCTGGTAGTGTATCTGTGTCCTCTCTATAACCTGGTAGTGTATCTGTGTCCTCTCTATAACCTGGTAGTGTATCTGTGTCCTCTCTATAACCTCTCTATAACCTGGTAGTGTATCTGTGTCCTCTCTATAACCTGGTAGTGTATCTGTGTCCTCTCTATAACCTGGTAGTGTATCTGTGTCCTCTCTATAACCTGGTAGTGTATCTGTGTCCTCTCTATAACCTGGTAGTGTATCTGTGTCCTCTCTATAGCCTGGTAGTGTATCTGTGTCCTCTCTATAACCTCTCTATAACCTGGTAGTGTATCTGTGTCCTCTCTATAACCTGGTAGTGTTTCTGTGTCCTCTCTATAGCCTGGTAGTGTATCTGTGTCCTCTCTATAGCCTGGTAGTGTTTCTGTGTCCTCTCTATAACCTCTCTATAGCCTGGTAGTGTATCTGTGTCCTCTCTATAGCCTGGTAGTGTTTCTGTGTCCTCTCTATAACCTGGTAGTGTTTCTGTGTCCTCTCTATAGCCTGGTAGTGTATCTGTGTCCTCTCTATAGCCTGGTAGTGTATCTGTGTCCTCTCTATAGCCTGGTAGTGTATCTGTGTCCTCTCTATAGCCTGGTAGTGTTTCTGTGTCCTCTCTATAACCTCTCTACAGCCTGGTAGTGTATCTGTGTCCTCTCTATAGCCTGGGAGTGTTTCTGTGTCCTCTCTATAGCCTGGTAGTGTTTCTGTGTCCTCTCTATAGCCTGGTAGTGTTTCTGTGTCCTCTCTATAGCCTGGTAGTGTATCTGTGTCCTCTCTATAGCCTGGTAGTGTATCTGTGTCCTCTCTATAACCTGGTAGTGTATCTGTGTCCTCTCTATAACCTGGTAGTGTATCTGTGTCCTCTCTATAACCTGGTAGTGTATCTGTGTCCTCTCTATAACCTGGTAGTATTTCTGTGTCCTCTCTATAGCCTGGTAATGTTTCTGTGTCCTCTCTATAGCCTGGTAGTGTTTCTGTGTCTTTTCTATAACCTCTCTATAGCCTGGTAGTGTATCTGTGTCCTCTCTATAGCCTGGTAGTGTTTCTGTGTCCTCTCTATAGGCTGGTAGTGTTTCTGTGTCCTCTCTATAACCTCTCTATAACCTGGTAGTGTATCTGTGTCCTCTCTATAACCTGGTAGTGTATCTGTGTCCTCTCTATAACCTGGTAGTGTATCTGTGTCCTCTCTATAACCTGGTAGTGTATCTGTGTCCTCTCTATAGCCTGGTAGTGTATCTGTGTCCTCTCTATAGCCTGGTAGTGTATCTGTGTCCTCTCTATAGCCTGGTAGTGTATCTGTGTCCTCTCTATAACCTCTCTATAACCTGGTAGTGTATCTGTGTCCTCTCTATAACCTCTCTATAGCCTGGTAGTGTATCTGTGTCCTCTCTATAACCTGGTAGTGTATCTGTGTCCTCTCTATAACGTCTCTATAACCTGGTAGTGTATCTGTGTCCTCTCTATAACCTGGTATTGTATCTGTGTCCTCTCTATAACCTGGTAGTGTATCTGTGTCCTCTCTATAGCCTGGTAGTGGTTCTGTGTCCTCTCTATAACCTGGTAGTGTATCTGTGTCCTCTCTATAGCCTGGTAGTGTATCTGTGTCCTCTCTATAACCTGGTAGTGTATCTGTGTCCTCTCTATAACCTGGTAGTGTATCTGTGTCCTCTCTATAACCTGGTAGTGTATCTGTGTCCTCTCTATAACCTGGTAGTGTATCTGTGTCCTCTCTATAACCTGGTAGTGTATCTGTGTCCTCTCTATAACCTGGTAGTGTATCTGTGTCCTCTCTATAACCTGGTAGTGTATCTGTGTCCTCTCTATAGCCTGGTAGTGTATCTGTGTCCTCTCTATAACCTGGTAGTGTATCTGTGTCCTCTCTATAACCTGGTAGTGTATCTGTGTCCTCTCTATAGCCTGGTAGTGTATCTGTGTCCTCTCTATAACCTGGTAGTGTATCTGTGTCCTCTCTATAACCTGGTAGTGTATCTGTGTCCTCTCTATAACCTCTCTATAACCTGGTAGTGTATCTGTGTCCTCTCTATAACCTGGTAGTGTATCTGTGTCCTCTCTATAACCTGGTAGTGTATCTGTGTCCTCTCTATAACCTGGTAGTGTATCTGTGTCCTCTCTATAACCTGGTAGTGTATCTGTGTCCTCTCTATAGCCTGGTAGTGTATCTGTGTCCTCTCTATAACCTCTCTATAACCTGGTAGTGTATCTGTGTCCTCTCTATAACCTGGTAGTGTATCTGTGTCCTCTCTATAACCTGGTAGTGTATCTGTGTCCTCTCTATAACCTGGTAGTGTATCTGTGTCCTCTCTATAGCCTGGTAGTGTATCTGTGTCC